>NC_092159.1:6516596-6519096 GCF_045791955.1 Oncorhynchus clarkii lewisi | reverse complement strand
TACTGTAGACCTCTGTACCTGTATTTTATGAAGCTCTGTGATTCTTCGTCTTACTGTAGACCTCTGTACCTGTATTGTATGAAACTCTGTGATTGTTCTTACTGTAGACCTCTGTACCTGTATTTAATGAATCTCTGTGATTCTTCATCTTACTGTAGACCTCTGTACCTGCATGCTGTGGGATATGGACTGCCACTGGCTATAGTCATCATCTCTGCTGTCACCTACCCAGATGGATACGGTACCACACAACAGTGAGTCTGTGTGTGTGTGTGTGTGTGTGTGAATAAAATAAAAAGTTACACAATAAAATAACAATGTCATAGATTTAACATGTATATAACCCAAATGTAACGTGTCTCTGTCAGCTGTTGGTTGTCTCTGGAGAGAGGATTCATCTGGAGTTTCTTTGGCCCAGTGTGCACCATCATCATCCTCAACGCTTTCTTCTTCATCATCACTGTCTGGAGGCTGGCCCAGAAGTTCTCTAGTCTCAACCCTGACCTCTCCAACCTACGCAAGATCAAGTAAGGAGAGAGAGAGAGAGAGAGAGAGAGAGAGAGAGAGAGAGAGAGAGAGAGAGAGAGAGAGAGAGAGAGAGAGAGAGAGAGAGAGAGAGAGAGAGAGAGAGAGAGAGAGAGAGAGAGAGAGAGAGAGAGAGAGAGAGAGAGAGAGAGAGAGAGAGAGAGAGAGAGAGAGAGAGAGAGAGCAGGTGCAGAAGGAGAGAACAAGCAGATAAACTCAACAGGAGCAGCGTACTGAACGTGAATGGAACCAATACTGCCCGAAGAAGACAGGCTACTGAGGGCTAAATTAAGGGGAAGTAATCAAGGTAATGATGAAGTCCAGGTGTGCATATCGATGGGGAGCAGGTGTGCATCATGATGGGAGGAGGTGTGCATAACGATGAGGTGCAGGTGTGCATAACGATGAAGTGCAGGAGTGCATCACAATGGGGAGGAGGTGTGCATAACGATTGGGAGCAGGTGTGCGTAATGATGCTGTCCAGGTGTACATAACGATGGGGAGCAGGTGTGCATAACGATGGGGAGCAAGTGTAAACAACAATGGGGAACAGGTGTGCATAACGATGATGTGCAGGTGTGCATAACGATGGGAGCAGGTGTGCATAAAGATAGGGAGCAGATGTTCATAACGATGAGGTGCAGGTGTGCATAACGATGGGAAGAAGATGTGCATAACGATCGGGAGCAGGTGTGAATAATGATGAGGAGGGGTGCATAACAAGGGTTGCCAGAACCGGTGTTTAGTATAATTTTTTTTACTTAAACTCTCTTCCTCCCCCTCCTCCTCCTCCCCACCTCTCTCTCCTCCTCCTCCCCCTCTTTCATCCTTCCCCTCCCTCCTTCATCCTCCCTCCTCCTCCCTACTTCCTTCCTTCCTTCCTTCCTTCCTTACTTCCTTCCTTCCTTCTTCCTCCCCCTCCTTCCTCCTCCCTCCCTCTCCGCCACTCCCCTCGTCCCTCCTCCTCCCACTCCTTCCACCTCCCTCCCTCCTTCCTCCCTCCTCCTTCCTTCCTTCCCCCAATTCCCTCCTTCCTCCTCAACTCCCCTCCCTCCCTCCCTCCCTCCCTCCCTCCCTCCCTCCCTCCCTCCCTCCCTCCCTCCCTCCCTCCCTCCCTCCCTCCCTCCCTCCCTCCC
This sequence comes from Oncorhynchus clarkii lewisi, assembly GCF_045791955.1. Taxonomy (NCBI): domain Eukaryota; kingdom Metazoa; phylum Chordata; class Actinopteri; order Salmoniformes; family Salmonidae; genus Oncorhynchus; species Oncorhynchus clarkii. The sequence goes on along the minus strand of NC_092159.1, from coordinate 6,517,435 downwards.
TCCACCCTCACTACCCACCCTCACCCCCATCCCTCCTCCTTCCCGTCCTCCCTCCTCCTCCTTCCCTCCTTCCCCCTCCTCCATCCCTCCCTCTCCCCTCTCCCATCTCCTCCTCTCTCCTCCCCTTCTCCTCCCTCTCTCTCTCCAGGGTGTTCACAGTGACAGCAGTGGCCCAGCTGTGTGTGTTGGGTACTATGTGGATATTTGGAGTGTTCCAGTTCCAAGAGGAGGGGACAGTGGTCATGACATATCTCTTCACTATCCTCAACTCTCTACAGGGAGCACTGCTGTTCATCATGCACTGCCTACTGAACAAAACGGTATGGTGTGTGTGTGTGTGTGTAGTGTGTGTGTGTGTGTGTGTGTAGTGTGTGTGTGTGTGTGTGTGTAACACTATGCTCTGCTGCCCTCCTCAGGTTAGAGAGGAGTATTGCAAGCTGCTGTCCTGTATCTGCACACCACAGAAAAAGAGATACTCAGAGGTCAGCACTACCAACCCTTCCTCCAGCCAATCCCAGGTACACACACACAAACGCACACACAAACAGACACACACAGACACACACACACACACACACAGACACACACACAGACACACACACACACACGCACACACACACACACACACAAACACACACACACACAAACAGACACACACAGACACACACACACACACACACAGACACACACACAGACACACACACACACACGCACACACACACACACACACAAACACACACACACACAAACAGACACACACAGACACACACACACACACACACAGACACACACACAGACACACACACACACACACACGCACACACACACACACACACAAA
>NC_092159.1:6321596-6509096 GCF_045791955.1 Oncorhynchus clarkii lewisi | reverse complement strand
TCAGGTAGTTAAGTTATGGATGTTATGGATGTAGTACTATGTTCAGGTAGTTAAGTTATGGATGTTATGGATGTAGTACTATGTTCAGGTAGTTATGTTATGGATGTAGTACTATGTTCAGGTAGTTATGTTATGGATATAGTACTATGTTCAGGTAGTTATGTTATGGATGAATTACTATGTTCAGGTAGTTATGTTATGGATGTTATGGATGTAGTTCTATGTTCAGGTAGTTGTGTTATGGATGTAGTACTATGTTCAGGTAGTTGTGTTATGGATGTTAAGGATGTAGTACTATGTTCAGGTAGTTATGTTATGGATGTAGTACTATGTTCAGGTAGTTGTGTTATGGATGTAGTACTATGTTCAGGTAGTTAAGTTATGGATGTTATGGATGTAGTACTATGTTCAGGTAGTTGTGTTATGGATGTTATGGATGTAGTACTATGTTCAGGTAGTTATGTTATGGATGTAGTTCTATGTTCAGGTAGTTGTGTTATGGATGTTATGGATGTAGTACTATGTTCAGGTAGTTATGTTATGGATGTAGTACTATGTTCAGGTAGTTGTGTTATGGATGTAGTACTATGTTCAGTTAGTTGTGTTATGGATGTTATGGATGTAGTACTATGTTCAGGTAGTTGTGTTATGGATGTAGTTCTATGTTCAGGTAGTTGTGTTATGGATGTTATGGATGTAGTACTATGTTCAGGTAGTTATGTTATGGATGTAGTACTATGTTCAGGTAGTTGTGTTATGGATGTAGTACTATGTTCAGTTAGTTGTGTTATGGATGTTATGGATGTAGTACTATGTTCAGGTAGTTATGTTATGGATGTAGTACTATGTTCAGGTAGTTGTGTTATGGATGTAGTACTATGTTCAGTTAGTTGTGTTATGGATGTTATGGATGTAGTACTATGTTCAGGTAGTTGTGTTATGGATGTAGTACTATGTTCATGTAGTTGTGTTATGGATGTAGTACTATGTTCAGGTAGTTGTGTTATGGATGTAGTACTATGTTCAGGTAGTTGTGTTATGGATGTAGTACTATGTTCAGGTAGTTAAGTTATGGATGTTATGGATGTAGTACTATGTTCAGGTAGTTGTGTTATGGATGTTATGGATGTAGTACTATGTTCAGGTAGTTGTGTTATGGATGTAGTAATATGTTCAGGTAGTTAAGTTATGGATGTTATGGATGTAGTACTATGTTCAGGTAGTTAAGTTATGGATGTTATGGATGTAGTACTATGTTCAGGTAGTTATGTTATGGATGTTATGGATGTAGTACTATGTTCAGGTAGTTGTGTTATGGATGTAGTACTATGTTCAGGTAGTTATGTTATGGATGTAGTACTATGTTCAGGTAGTTATGTTATGGATATAGTACTATGTTCAGGTAGTTATGTTATGGATGAATTACTATGTTCAGGTAGTTATGTTATGGATGTTATGGATGTAGTTCTATGTTCAGGTAGTTGTGTTATGGATGTAGTACTATGTTCAGGTAGTTGTGTTATGGATGTTAAGGATGTAGTACTATGTTCAGGTAGTTATGTTATGGATGTAGTACTATGTTCAGGTAGTTGTGTTATGGATGTAGTACTATGTTCAGGTAGTTAAGTTATGGATGTTATGGATGTAGTACTATGTTCAGGTAGTTGTGTTATGGATGTTATGGATGTAGTACTATGTTCAGGTAGTTATGTTATGGATGTAGTTCTATGTTCAGGTAGTTGTGTTATGGATGTTATGGATGTAGTTCTATGTTCAGGTAGTTGTGTTATGGATGTTATGGATGTAGTACTATGTTCAGGTAGTTATGTTATGCATGTAGTTCTATGTTCAGGTAGTTGTGTTATGGATGTTATGGATGTAGTACTATGTTCAGGTAGTTATGTTATGGATGTAGTACTATGTTCAGGTAGTTGTGTTATGGATGTAGTACTATGTTCAGTTAGTTGTGTTATGGATGTTATGGATGTAGTACTATGTTCAGGTAGTTATGTTATGGATGTAGTACTATGTTCAGGTAGTTGTGTTATGGATGTAGTACTATGTTCAGTTAGTTGTGTTATGGATGTTATGGATGTAGTACTATGTTCAGGTAGTTGTGTTATGGATGTAGTACTAAGTTCATGTAGTTGTGTTTGGATGTAGTACTATGTTCAGGTAGTTGTGTTATGGATGTAGTACTATGTTCAGGTAGTTGTGTTATGGATGTAGTACTATGTTCAGGTAGTTAAGTTATGGATGTTATGGATGTAGTACTATGTTCAGGTAGTTGTGTTATGGATGTTATGGATGTAGTACTATGTTCAGGTAGTTGTGTTATGGATGTAGTACTATGTTCAGGTAGTTAAGTTATGGATGTTATGGATGTAGTACTATGTTCAGGTAGTTAAGTTATGGATGTTATGGATGTAGTACTATGTTCAGGTAGTTGTGTTATGGATGTAGTACTATGTTCAGGTAGTTATGTTATGGATGTAGTACTATGTTCAGGTAGTTATGTTATGGATATAGTACTATGTTCAGGTAGTTATGTTATGGATGAATTACTATGTTCAGGTAGTTATGTTATGGATGTTATGGATGTAGTTCTATGTTCAGGTAGTTGTGTTATGGATGTAGTACTATGTTCAGGTAGTTGTGTTATGGATGTTAAGGATGTAGTACTATGTTCAGGTAGTTATGTTATGGATGTAGTACTATGTTCAGGTAGTTGTGTTATGGATGTAGTACTATGTTCAGGTAGTTAAGTTATGGATGTTATGGATGTAGTACTATGTTCAGGTAGTTGTGTTATGGATGTTATGGATGTAGTACTATGTTCAGGTAGTTATGTTATGGATGTAGTTCTATGTTCAGGTAGTTGTGTTATGGATGTTATGGATGTAGTACTATGTTCAGGTAGTTATGTTATGGATGTAGTACTATGTTCAGGTAGTTGTGTTATGGATGTAGTACTATGTTCAGTTAGTTGTGTTATGGATGTTATGGATGTAGTACTATGTTCAGGTAGTTGTGTTATGGATGTTATGGATGTAGTTCTATGTTCAGGTAGTTGTGTTATGGATGTTATGGATGTAGTACTATGTTCAGGTAGTTATGTTATGGATGTAGTTCTATGTTCAGGTAGTTGTGTTATGGATGTTATGGATGTAGTACTATGTTCAGGTAGTTATGTTATGGATGTAGTACTATGTTCAGGTAGTTGTGTTATGGATGTAGTACTATGTTCAGTTAGTTGTGTTATGGATGTTATGGATGTAGTACTATGTTCAGGTAGTTATGTTATGGATGTAGTACTATGTTCAGGTAGTTGTGTTATGGATGTAGTACTATGTTCAGTTAGTTGTGTTATGGATGTTATGGATGTAGTACTATGTTCAGGTAGTTGTGTTATGGATGTAGTACTATGTTCATGTAGTTGTGTTATGGATGTAGTACTATGTTCAGGTAGTTGTGTTATGGATGTAGTACTATGTTCAGGTAGTTGTGTTATGGATGTAGTACTATGTTCAGGTAGTTAAGTTATGGATGTTATGGATGTAGTACTATGTTCAGGTAGTTGTGTTATGGATGTTATGGATGTAGTACTATGTTCAGGTAGTTGTGTTATGGATGTAGTACTATGTTCAGGTAGTTAAGTTATGGATGTTATGGATGTAGTACTATGTTCAGGTAGTTAAGTTATGGATGTTATGGATGTAGTACTATGTTCAGGTAGTTATGTTATGGATGTTATGGATGTAGTACTATGTTCAGGTAGTTGTGTTATGGATGTAGTACTATGTTCAGGTAGTTATGTTATGGATGTAGTACTATGTTCAGGTAGTTATGTTATGGATATAGTACTATGTTCAGGTAGTTATGTTATGGATGAATTACTATGTTCAGGTAGTTATGTTATGGATGTTATGGATGTAGTTCTATGTTCAGGTAGTTGTGTTATGGATGTAGTACTATGTTCAGGTAGTTGTGTTATGGATGTTAAGGATGTAGTACTATGTTCAGGTAGTTATGTTATGGATGTAGTACTATGTTCAGGTAGTTGTGTTATGGATGTAGTACTATGTTCAGGTAGTTAAGTTATGGATGTTATGGATGTAGTACTATGTTCAGGTAGTTGTGTTATGGATGTTATGGATGTAGTACTATGTTCAGGTAGTTATGTTATGGATGTAGTTCTATGTTCAGGTAGTTGTGTTATGGATGTTATGGATGTAGTTCTATGTTCAGGTAGTTGTGTTATGGATGTTATGGATGTAGTACTATGTTCAGGTAGTTATGTTATGGATGTAGTTCTATGTTCAGGTAGTTGTGTTATGGATGTTATGGATGTAGTACTATGTTCAGGTAGTTATGTTATGGATGTAGTACTATGTTCAGGTAGTTGTGTTATGGATGTAGTACTATGTTCAGTTAGTTGTGTTATGGATGTTATTGATGTAGTACTATGTTCAGGTAGTTATGTTATGGATGTAGTACTATGTTCAGGTAGTTGTGTTATGGATGTAGTACTATGTTCAGTTAGTTGTGTTATGGATGTTATGGATGTAGTACTATGTTCAGGTAGTTGTGTTATGGATGTAGTACTATGTTCATGTAGTTGTGTTATGGATGTAGTACTATGTTCAGGTAGTTGTGTTATGGATGTAGTACTATGTTCAGGTAGTTGTGTTATGGATGTAGTACTATGTTCAGGTAGTTAAGTTATGGATGTTATGGATGTAGTACTATGTTCAGGTAGTTGTGTTATGGATGTTATGGATGTAGTACTATGTTCAGGTAGTTGTGTTATGGATGTAGTACTATGTTCAGGTAGTTAAGTTATGGATGTTATGGATGTAGTACTATGTTCAGGTAGTTAAGTTATGGATGTTATGGATGTAGTACTATGTTCAGGTAGTTATGTTATGGATGTTATGGATGTAGTACTATGTTCAGGTAGTTGTGTTATGGATGTAGTACTATGTTCAGGTAGTTATGTTATGGATGTAGTACTATGTTCAGGTAGTTATGTTATGGATATAGTACTATGTTCAGGTAGTTATGTTATGGATGAATTACTATGTTCAGGTAGTTATGTTATGGATGTTATGGATGTAGTTCTATGTTCAGGTAGTTGTGTTATGGATGTAGTACTATGTTCAGGTAGTTGTGTTATGGATGTTAAGGATGTAGTACTATGTTCAGGTAGTTGTGTTATGGATGTTATGGATGTAGTACTATGTTCAGGTAGTTGTGTTATGGATGTAGTACTATGTTCAGGTAGTTGTGTTATGGATGTTAAGGATGTAGTACTATGTTCAGGTAGTTGTGTTACGGATGTAGTACTATGTTCAGGTAGTTGTGTTATGGATGTAGTACTATGTTCAGGTAGTTGTGTTATGGATGTTAAGGATGTAGTACTATGTTCAGGTAGTTGTGTTATGGATGTTAAGGATGTAGTTCTATGTTCAGGTAGTTGTGTTATGGATGTTATGGATGTAGTTCTATGTTCAGGTAGTTATGTTATGGATGTTATGGATGTAGTACTATGTTCAGGTAGTTGTGTTATGGATGTAGTTCTATGTTCAGGTAGTTATGTTATGGATGTAGTACTATGTTCCGGTAGTTGTGTTATGGATGTAGTTCTATGTTCAGGTAGTTATGTTATGGATGTTATGGATGTAGTACTATGTTCAGGTAGTTGTGTTATGGATGTAGTTCTATGTTCAGGTAGTTATGTTATGGATGTAGTACTATGTTCAGGTAGTTGTGTTATGGATGTTATGGATGTAGTTCTATGTTCAGGTAGTTGTGTTATGGATGTTATGGATGTAGTTCTATGTTCAGGTAGTTATGTTATGGATGTAGTACTATGTTCAGGTAGTTGTGTTATGGATGTTATGGATGTAGTTCTATGTTCAGGTAGTTGTGTTATGGATGTTATGGATGTAGTACTATGTTCAGGTAGTTGTGTTATGGATGTAGTACTATGTTCAGGTAGTTGTGTTATGGATGTTATGGATGTAGTTCTATGTTCAGGTAGTTGTGTTATGGATGTAGTACTATGTTCAGGTAGTTGTGTTATGGATGTTAAGGATGAAGTACTATGTTCAGGTAGTTGTGTTATGGATGTAGTACTATGTTCAGGTAGTTGTGTTATGGATGTAGTACTATGTTCAGGTAGTTGTGTTATGGATGTTATGGATGTAGTACTATGTTCAGGTAGTTGTGTTATGGATGTAGTACTATGTTCAGGTAGTTGTGTTATGGATGTTATGGATGTAGTACTATGTTCAGGTAGTTGTGTTATGGATGTAGTTCTATGTTCAGGTAGTTGTGTTATGGATGTTATGGATGTAGTACTATGTTCAGGTAGTTATGTTATGGATGTAGTACTATGTTCAGGTAGTTGTGTTATGGATGTAGTACTATGTTCAGTTAGTTGTGTTATGGATGTTATGGATGTAGTACTATGTTCAGGTAGTTATGTTATGGATGCAGTACTATGTTCAGGTAGTTGTGTTATGGATGTAGTACTATGTTCAGTTAGTTGTGTTATGGATGTTATGGATGTAGTACTATGTTCAGGTAGTTGTGTTATGGATGTAGTACTAAGTTCATGTAGTTGTGTTATGGATGTAGTACTATGTTCAGGTAGTTGTGTTATGGATGTAGTACTATGTTCAGGTAGTTGTGTTATGGATGTAGTACTATGTTCAGGTAGTTAAGTTATGGATGTTATGGATGTAGTACTATGTTCAGGTAGTTGTGTTATGGATGTTATGGATGTAGTACTATGTTCAGGTAGTTGTGTTATGGATGTAGTACTATGTTCAGGTAGTTAAGTTATGGATGTTATGGATGTAGTACTATGTTCAGGTAGTTAAGTTATGGATGTTATGGATGTAGTACTATGTTCAGGTAGTTATGTTATGGATGTTATGGATGTAGTACTATGTTCAGGTAGTTGTGTTATGGATGTAGTACTATGTTCAGGTAGTTATGTTATGGATGTAGTACTATGTTCAGGTAGTTATGTTATGGATATAGTACTATGTTCAGGTAGTTATGTTATGGATGAATTACTATGTTCAGGTAGTTATGTTATGGATGTTATGGATGTAGTTCTATGTTCAGGTAGTTGTGTTATGGATGTAGTACTATGTTCAGGTAGTTGTGTTATGGATGTTAAGGATGTAGTACTATGTTCAGGTAGTTATGTTATGGATGTAGTACTATGTTCAGGTAGTTGTGTTATGGATGTATTACTATGTTCAGGTAGTTAAGTTATGGATGTTATGGATGTAGTACTATGTTCAGGTAGTTGTGTTATGGATGTTATGGATGTAGTACTATGTTCAGGTAGTTATGTTATGGATGTAGTTCTATGTTCAGGTAGTTGTGTTATGGATGTTATGGATGTAGTACTATGTTCAGGTAGTTATGTTATGGATGTAGTACTATGTTCAGGTAGTTGTGTTATGGATGTAGTACTATGTTCAGTTAGTTGTGTTATGGATGTTATGGATGTAGTACTATGTTCAGGTAGTTGTGTTATGGATGTTATGGATGTAGTTCTATGTTCAGGTAGTTGTGTTATGGATGTTATGGATGTAGTACTATGTTCAGGTAGTTATGTTATGGATGTAGTTCTATGTTCAGGTAGTTGTGTTATGGATGTTATGGATGTAGTACTATGTTCAGGTAGTTATGTTATGGATGTAGTACTATGTTCAGGTAGTTGTGTTATGGATGTAGTACTATGTTCAGTTAGTTGTGTTATGGATGTTATGGATGTAGTACTATGTTCAGGTAGTTATGTTATGGATGTAGTACTATGTTCAGGTAGTTGTGTTATGGATGTAGTACTATGTTCAGTTAGTTGTGTTATGGATGTTATGGATGTAGTACTATGTTCAGGTAGTTGTGTTATGGATGTAGTACTATGTTCATGTAGTTGTGTTATGGATGTAGTACTATGTTCAGGTAGTTGTGTTATGGATGTAGTACTATGTTCAGGTAGTTGTGTTATGGATGTAGTACTATGTTCAGGTAGTTAAGTTATGGATGTTATGGATGTAGTACTATGTTCAGGTAGTTGTGTTATGGATGTTATGGATGTAGTACTATGTTCAGGTAGTTGTGTTATGGATGTAGTACTATGTTCAGGTAGTTGTGTTATGGATGTTATGGATGTAGTACTATGTTCAGGTAGTTATGTTATGGATGTAGTACTATGTTCAGGTAGTTGTGTTATGGATGTAGTACTATGTTCAGTTAGTTGTGTTATGGATGTTATGGATGTAGTACTATGTTCAGGTAGTTATGTTATGGATGTAGTACTATGTTCAGGTAGTTGTGTTATGGATGTAGTACTATGTTCAGTTAGTTGTGTTATGGATGTTATGGATGTAGTACTATGTTCAGGTAGTTGTGTTATGGATGTAGTTCTATGTTCATGTAGTTGTGTTATGGATGTAGTACTATGTTCAGGTAGTTGTGTTATGGATGTAGTACTATGTTCAGGTAGTTGTGTTATGGATGTAGTACTATGTTCAGGTAGTTAAGTTATGGATGTTATGGATGTAGTACTATGTTCAGGTAGTTGTGTTATGGATGTTATGGATGTAGTACTATGTTCAGGTAGTTGTGTTATGGATGTAGTACTATGTTCAGGTAGTTAAGTTATGGATGTTATGGATGTAGTACTATGTTCAGGTAGTTAAGTTATGGATGTTATGGATGTAGTACTATGTTCAGGTAGTTATGTTATGGATGTTATGGATGTAGTACTATGTTCAGGTAGTTGTGTTATGGATGTAGTACTATGTTCAGGTAGTTATGTTATGGATGTAGTACTATGTTCAGGTAGTTATGTTATGGATATAGTACTATGTTCAGGTAGTTATGTTATGGATGAATTACTATGTTCAGGTAGTTATGTTATGGATGTTATGGATGTAGTTCTATGTTCAGGTAGTTGTGTTATGGATGTAGTACTATGTTCAGGTAGTTGTGTTATGGATGTTAAGGATGTAGTACTATGTTCAGGTAGTTATGTTATGGATGTAGTACTATGTTCAGGTAGTTGTGTTATGGATGTAGTACTATGTTCAGGTAGTTAAGTTATGGATGTTATGGATGTAGTACTATGTTCAGGTAGTTGTGTTATGGATGTTATGGATGTAGTACTATGTTCAGGTAGTTATGTTATGGATGTAGTTCTATGTTCAGGTAGTTGTGTTATGGATGTTATGGATGTAGTTCTATGTTCAGGTAGTTGTGTTATGGATGTTATGGATGTAGTACTATGTTCAGGTAGTTATGTTATGGATGTAGTTCTATGTTCAGGTAGTTGTGTTATGGATGTAGTACTATGTTCAGGTAGTTATGTTATGGATGTAGTACTATGTTCAGGTAGTTGTGTTATGGATGTAGTACTATGTTCAGTTAGTTGTGTTATGGATGTTATGGATGTAGTACTATGTTCAGGTAGTTATGTTATGGATGTAGTACTATGTTCAGGTAGTTGTGTTATGGATGTAGTACTATGTTCAGTTAGTTGTGTTATGGATGTTATGGATGTAGTACTATGTTCAGGTAGTTGTGTTATGGATGTAGTACTATGTTCATGTAGTTGTGTTATGGATGTAGTACTATGTTCAGGTAGTTGTGTTATGGATGTAGTACTATGTTCAGGTAGTTGTGTTATGGATGTAGTACTATGTTCAGGTAGTTAAGTTATGGATGTTATGGATGTAGTACTATGTTCAGGTAGTTGTGTTATGGATGTTATGGATGTAGTACTATGTTCAGGTAGTTGTGTTATGGATGTAGTACTATGTTCAGGTAGTTAAGTTATGGATGTTATGGATGTAGTACTATGTTCAGGTAGTTAAGTTATGGATGTTATGGATGTAGTACTATGTTCAGGTAGTTATGTTATGGATGTTATGGATGTAGTACTATGTTCAGGTAGTTGTGTTATGGATGTAGTACTATGTTCAGGTAGTTATGTTATGGATGTAGTACTATGTTCAGGTAGTTATGTTATGGATATAGTACTATGTTCAGGTAGTTATGTTATGGATGAATTACTATGTTCAGGTAGTTATGTTATGGATGTTATGGATGTAGTTCTATGTTCAGGTAGTTGTGTTATGGATGTAGTACTATGTTCAGGTAGTTGTGTTATGGATGTTAAGGATGTAGTACTATGTTCAGGTAGTTGTGTTATGGATGTTATGGATGTAGTACTATGTTCAGGTAGTTGTGTTATGGATGTAGTACTATGTTCAGGTAGTTGTGTTATGGATGTAGTACTATGTTCAGTTAGTTGTGTTATGGATGTTATGGATGTAGTACTATGTTCAGGTAGTTATGTTATGGATGTAGTACTATGTTCAGGTAGTTGTGTTATGGATGTAGTACTATGTTCAGTTAGTTGTGTTATGGATGTTATGGATGTAGTACTATGTTCAGGTAGTTGTGTTATGGATGTAGTACTAAGTTCATGTAGTTGTGTTATGGATGTAGTACTATGTTCAGGTAGTTGTGTTATGGATGTAGTACTATGTTCAGGTAGTTGTGTTATGGATGTAGTACTATGTTCAGGTAGTTAAGTTATGGATGTTATGGATGTAGTACTATGTTCAGGTAGTTGTGTTATGGATGTTATGGATGTAGTACTATGTTCAGGTAGTTGTGTTATGGATGTAGTACTATGTTCAGGTAGTTAAGTTATGGATGTTATGGATGTAGTACTATGTTCAGGTAGTTAAGTTATGGATGTTATGGATGTAGTACTATGTTCAGGTAGTTATGTTATGGATGTTATGGATGTAGTACTATGTTCAGGTAGTTGTGTTATGGATGTAGTACTATGTTCAGGTAGTTATGTTATGGATGTAGTACTATGTTCAGGTAGTTATGTTATGGATATAGTACTATGTTCAGGTAGTTATGTTATGGATGAATTACTATGTTCAGGTAGTTATGTTATGGATGTAGTTCTATGTTCAGGTAGTTGTGTTATGGATGTAGTACTATGTTCAGGTAGTTGTGTTATGGATGTTAAGGATGTAGTACTATGTTCAGGTAGTTGTGTTATGGATGTAGTACTATGTTCAGGTAGTTAAGTTATGGATGTTATGGATGTAGTACTATGTTCAGGTAGTTGTGTTATGGATGTTATGGATGTAGTACTATGTTCAGGTAGTTATGTTATGGATGTAGTTCTATGTTCAGGTAGTTGTGTTATGGATGTTATGGATGTAGTACTATGTTCAGGTAGTTATGTTATGGATGTAGTACTATGTTCAGGTAGTTGTGTTATGGATGTAGTACTATGTTCAGTTAGTTGTGTTATGGATGTTATGGATGTAGTACTATGTTCAGGTAGTTGTGTTATGGATGTTATGGATGTAGTTCTATGTTCAGGTAGTTGTGTTATGGATGTTATGGATGTAGTACTATGTTCAGGTAGTTATGTTATGGATGTAGTTCTATGTTCAGGTAGTTGTGTTATGGATGTTATGGATGTAGTACTATGTTCAGGTAGTTATGTTATGGATGTAGTACTATGTTCAGGTAGTTGTGTTATGGATGTAGTACTATGTTCAGTTAGTTGTGTTATGGATGTTATGGATGTAGTACTATGTTCAGGTAGTTATGTTATGGATGTAGTACTATGTTCAGGTAGTTGTGTTATGGATGTAGTACTATGTTCAGTTAGTTGTGTTATGGATGTTATGGATGTAGTACTATGTTCAGGTAGTTGTGTTATGGATGTAGTACTATGTTCATGTAGTTGTGTTATGGATGTAGTACTATGTTCAGGTAGATGTGTTATGGATGTAGTACTATGTTCAGGTAGTTAAGTTATGGATGTTATGGATGTAGTACTATGTTCAGGTAGTTGTGTTATGGATGTTATGGATGTAGTACTATGTTCAGGTAGTTGTGTTATGGATGTAGTACTATGTTCAGGTAGTTAAGTTATGGATGTTATGGATGTAGTACTATGTTCAGGTAGTTAAGTTATGGATGTTATGGATGTAGTACTATGTTCAGGTAGTTGTGTTATGGATGTAGTACTATGTTCAGGTAGTTATGTTATGGATGTAGTACTATGTTCAGGTAGTTATGTTATGGATATAGTACTATGTTCAGGTAGTTATGTTATGGATGAATTACTATGTTCAGGTAGTTATGTTATGGATGTTATGGATGTAGTTCTATGTTCAGGTAGTTGTGTTATGGATGTAGTACTATGTTCAGGTAGTTGTGTTATGGATGTTAAGGATGTAGTACTATGTTCAGGTAGTTATGTTATGGATGTGGTACTATGTTCAGGTAGTTGTGTTATGGATGTAGTACTATGTTCAGGTAGTTAAGTTATGGATGTTATGGATGTAGTACTATGTTCAGGTAGTTGTGTTATGGATGTTATGGATGTAGTACTATGTTCAGGTAGTTATGTTATGGATGTAGTTCTATGTTCAGGTAGTTGTGTTATGGATGTTATGGATGTAGTTCTATGTTCAGGTAGTTGTGTTATGGATGTTATGGATGTAGTACTATGTTCAGGTAGTTATGTTATGGATGTAGTTCTATGTTCAGGTAGTTGTGTTATGGATGTAGTACTATGTTCAGGTAGTTATGTTATGGATGTAGTACTATGTTCAGGTAGTTGTGTTATGGATGTAGTACTATGTTCAGTTAGTTGTGTTATGGATGTTATGGATGTAGTACTATGTTCAGGTAGTTATGTTATGGATGTAGTACTATGTTCAGGTAGTTGTGTTATGGATGTAGTACTATGTTCAGTTAGTTGTGTTATGGATGTTATGGATGTAGTACTATGTTCAGGTAGTTGTGTTATGGATGTAGTACTATGTTCAGGTAGTTGTGTTATGGATGTAGTACTATGTTCAGGTAGTTGTGTTATGGATGTAGTACTATGTTCAGGTAGTTAAGTTATGGATGTTATGGATGTAGTACTATGTTCAGGTAGTTGTGTTATGGATGTTATGGATGTAGTACTATGTTCAGGTAGTTGTGTTATGGATGTAGTACTATGTTCAGGTAGTTAAGTTATGGATGTTATGGATGTAGTACTATGTTCAGGTAGTTAAGTTATGGATGTTATGGATGTAGTACTATGTTCAGGTAGTTATGTTATGGATGTTATGGATGTAGTACTATGTTCAGGTAGTTGTGTTATGGATGTAGTACTATGTTCAGGTAGTTATGTTATGGATGTAGTACTATGTTCAGGTAGTTATGTTATGGATATAGTACTATGTTCAGGTAGTTATGTTATGGATGAATTACTATGTTCAGGTAGTTATGTTATGGATGTTATGGATGTAGTTCTATGTTCAGGTAGTTGTGTTATGGATGTAGTACTATGTTCAGGTAGTTGTGTTATGGATGTTAAGGATGTAGTACTATGTTCAGGTAGTTGTGTTATGGATGTTATGGATGTAGTACTATGTTCAGGTAGTTGTGTTATGGATGTAGTACTATGTTCAGGTAGTTGTGTTATGGATGTTAAGGATGTAGTACTATGTTCAGGTAGTTGTGTTACGGATGTAGTACTATGTTCAGGTAGTTGTGTTATGGATGTAGTACTATGTTCAGGTAGTTGTGTTATGGATGTTAAGGATGTAGTACTATGTTCAGGTAGTTGTGTTATGGATGTTAAGGATGTAGTTCTATGTTCAGGTAGTTGTGTTATGGATGTTATGGATGTAGTTCTATGTTCAGGTAGTTATGTTATGGATGTTATGGATGTAGTACTATGTTCAGGTAGTTGTGTTATGGATGTAGTTCTATGTTCAGGTAGTTATGTTATGGATGTAGTACTATGTTCCGGTAGTTGTGTTATGGATGTAGTTCTATGTTCAGGTAGTTATGTTATGGATGTTATGGATGTAGTACTATGTTCAGGTAGTTGTGTTATGGATGTAGTTCTATGTTCAGGTAGTTATGTTATGGATGTAGTACTATGTTCAGGTAGTTGTGTTATGGATGTTATGGATGTAGTTCTATGTTCAGGTAGTTGTGTTATGGATGTTATGGATGTAGTTCTATGTTCAGGTAGTTATGTTATGGATGTAGTACTATGTTCAGGTAGTTGTGTTATGGATGTTATGGATGTAGTTCTATGTTCAGGTAGTTGTGTTATGGATGTTATGGATGTAGTACTA
The DNA here is from genome assembly GCF_045791955.1 of Oncorhynchus clarkii lewisi. Classification (NCBI taxonomy): domain Eukaryota; kingdom Metazoa; phylum Chordata; class Actinopteri; order Salmoniformes; family Salmonidae; genus Oncorhynchus; species Oncorhynchus clarkii. The sequence goes on along the minus strand of NC_092159.1, from coordinate 6,494,883 downwards.
TGTTCAGGTAGTTGTGTTATGGATGTAGTACTATGTTCAGGTAGTTGTGTTATGGATGTTATGGATGTAGTTCTATGTTCAGGTAGTTGTGTTATGGATGTAGTACTATGTTCAGGTAGTTGTGTTATGGATGTTAAGGATGAAGTACTATGTTCAGGTAGTTGTGTTATGGATGTAGTACTATGTTCAGGTAGTTGTGTTATGGATGTAGTACTATGTTCAGGTAGTTGTGTTATGGATGTTATGGATGTAGTACTATGTTCAGGTAGTTGTGTTATGGATGTAGTACTATGTTCAGGTAGTTGTGTTATGGATGTTATGGATGTAGTACTATGTTCAGGTAGTTGTGTTATGGATGTAGTTCTATGTTCAGGTAGTTGTGTTATGGATGTTATGGATGTAGTACTATGTTCAGGTAGTTGTGTTATGGATGTAGTACTATGTTCAGGTAGTTGTGTTATGGATGTAGTACTATGTTCAGGTAGTTGTGTTATGGATGTTATGGTATTACCTATTAACAGAGGGGTAGTGTGTTAATATAGCACTGCGCCATGGGGATGGTCTGTGTGGAAGATGAGGTTACTGATGTTCCCGTTGTCTAGTATCCTGAGTTTCCACCCCTCAGTAACACTTAACAGAGGGGTAGTGTGTTAATATAGCACTGTGCCATGGGGATGGTCTGTGTGGAAGATGAGGTTACTGATGTTCCTGTTTTCATACTAGCCAACAAAAAGTGTCTTTTGATTTTCAATGAGGAGCTTCATTTTGTACTCTTTTCTTGCCGTATCATTTTTTACATACACAGGGTACTGTATTTTAATTACCCTCTGAACAGCGGGAGGCAGCTTCTACGGCCTCTCCACTTGGTAGGAGTAGACTGTGCGACTCTCCTGCCATTGTTGGGCTAAAGAGCTTGGACACCTCTCACTTGACACGTCACTGCTAGTTGAAGCTGTATCAAGCTTGGCAGCCTTCATTTAGCACTCAGTCCTTATAAAGTAATGTCATGTATTTTTCTTCTTGGCTTTTGGAAATAAAATATAGCTTCAGACTAAACATCAATCACTCAGTTCCAGGTTGGATGGTCCTTTCAGGTTTCTGTTGTTTCCAGAGCATTTGCTGTATAGCTTTGGAATAATAATCCTTGGTAGTTGTGAACCTTCCAGGTAATTCTGTAATTGCATCCAAAATCAGGTTGTAGGTTTTGAGTTTTGATTTGAAGTGAAGGTTATGTTGTAGAGGGTAGCATCCTGTATATGTTACTGACAAAAAAAAATCCAAGTTTATCTAACTCTAAATCCATGTTTTTTTTATGAACATGCTGAAAAATGCAGGATCCCATCAGCTCATGACCTCTCTCTCTCTCTCTCTCTCTCTCTCCTTTCTCCTCACAGGTCTTAATTTCAGTCTGCTGGGGAACCTAGAGGCCAGAGATTGTCCCGGGGGCTTCATAGCCAAAGGGAGAACACTGTGTGTTGATATAGATGAGTGTAAAGAGTGGGACAGTAACCCACCCTGTGGAAGTAATGCCGCGTGTTACAACACACAGGGGAGCTTCTACTGTCTATGTCTACCTGGGTTCATATCCACAACAACTTTCCAGTTTACTGCTCTCACTGGGGAGTGTAAGGGTGAGGATTATAGTGTGTGTGTGTGTACGTGAATGTTACATGTCAAGGGAACAAACCATAACTTGGTCTTATCTGTGCAGGACTGAGAGTGTGTAGACCATGTTAATGATCATCAACTTTGTGTGGGTGTGCGGGGGGGTGGGTGGATAATGATATTATTCTATCTAAATTGTGTTAAATTAGCTGTGTTAGTTCTAGAATACACACTGTTTTGAAGTCCTGCAGGAGAGATTAGGGAATCACTGGAGGAGGGGTTAGGGAGTCACTGGAGGAGAGATTAGGGAATCACTGGAGGAGAGGTTAGGTAATCACTGGGGGAGAGTTTAGGTAATCACTGGGGGAGAGGTTAGGGAATCACTGGAGGAGAGGTTAGGGAATCACTGGAGGAGAGGTTAGGGAATCACTGGAGGAGGGATTAGGGAATCACTGGAGGAGAGGTTAGGGAATCACTGGAAGAGAGGTTAGGGAATCACTGGAAGAGAGGTTAGGGATTCACTGGAAGAAAGGTTATGGAATCACTGGAGGAGAGGTTAGGGAATCACTGGAGGAGAGGTTAGGGAATCACTGGAAGAGAGGTTAGGGAATCACTGGAAGAGAGGTTAGGGATTCACTGGAGGAGAGGTTAGGGAATCACTGGAGGAGAGATTAGGGAATCACTGGAGGAGAGGTTAGGGAATCACTGGAAGAGAGGTTAGGGAATCACTGGAAGAGAGGTTAGGGAATCACTGGAGGAGAGGTTATCACTAGAGGAGAGATTATGGAATCACTGGAGGAGAGGTTATCACTGGAGGAGAGGTTAGGGAATCACTGGAGGAGAGGTTAGGGATTCACTGGAGGAGAGGTTAGGGATTCACTGGAGGAGAGGTTATCACTGGAGGAGAGGTTATCACTGGAGGAGAGGTTATCACTGGAGGAGAGATTATGGAATCACTGGAGGAGAGGTTATCACTGGAGGAGAGATTATGGAATCACTGGAGGATAGATTATGGAATCACTGGAGGAGAGGTTAGGGAATCACTGGAGGAGAGGTTAGGGAATCACTGGAGGAGAGGTTATGGAATCACTGGAGGAGAGGTTAGGGATTCACTGCGCTATCACCATGTTTCCATCTCTCTACAGACCTCGATGAGTGTCAGGGGAAACTGCAGGTTTGTACCAGCAACTCCATTTGCCTCAACACCATCGGGAGCTTCAACTGCCAATGCCAACCTGGTTTCAGATTCTCTGCTTATACTGGGCACTGTGAAGGTTAGTCCAACAGGAGGGCATCATTGCATGTGTGTCTTCTCTTGAATGATTGATTGACTGCTTCAGCTGGAAACATCACTACATACTGTGTATATTTTTTGTATTATCAAGGACAAAACAGAGTGAAACCCTATTTCCTACACCCCTTCGCTCTCTCTCTCTCTCTCTCCCCCCCTCTCTCCCTATATCTCTCTTCCTATCTCCCTCTCCCCCCTCTCCCCATTCTCTCTCTCTTACCCTCTCTCTTTGTCTCTGTCTCTCTCTTTCTTTCTCTCATTATCTCTGTATTTATCTCTGGTCCTCTTTTAGACATCAATGAGTGTAGCGACAGCAACAGCTATGAATGCCCCATTATCACCTACTGTACAAACACCAAGATATTATTCTATGTAAGTTGTGTCAATGTGATTATGTGTATTTACATATTCATGTAGAAGAAACAGCAACAGACGTGTGAGAGGCTCAGGTCTCAGTTCAGATTGTCTGTGTGAGTGTGCGTGTTTGTGTGAGTGTGCGTGTTTGTGTGCATGTTTGTGTGCGTGTCTGTATGTGTGAATCCTACATGTCAAGGAAACAAAACATTACTTTGCATTATCTTCTCTGTTCTGTGCCATATTTGTAGAGTGGTGATTCCCCAACTTCTCCTCTAGAAAAACAGAAAGTCCTCTTCTTTGAAGTACTAGCACAGCTGACTCAAATGGTCACCTGATCATCAAGCAATCATCAAATCCATTCGTTAAATCAGCTGCATTAGTTCTGGAATACATCAACTACGTGGAGAGGTTAGGGAATCACTGGAGGAGAGGTTAGGGAATCCCTGGAGGAGAGGTTAGGGAATCCCTGGAGGAGAGGTTAGGGAATCACTGGAGGAGAGGTTAGGGAATCCCTGGAGGAGAGGTTAGGGAATCCCTGGAGGAGAGGTTAGGGAGTCACTAGAGGAGAGGTTAGGGAATCACTGGAGGAGAGGTTAGGGAATCCTGGAGGAGAGGTTAGGGAGTCACTAGAGGAGAGGTTAGTGAATCACTGGAGGAGAGGTTTGGGAATCACTGGAAGAGAGGTTAGGGAGTCATTGGAGGAGAGGTTAGGGAATCACTGGAGGAGAGGTTAGGGAATCCCTGGAGGAGAGGTTAGGGAGTCACTAGAGGAGAGGTTAGGGAATCACTGGAGGAGAGGTTAGGGAATCCTGGAGGAGAGGTTAGGGAGTCACTAGAGGAGAGGTTAGGGAATCACTGGAGGAGAGGTTTGGGAATCACTGGAAGAGAGGTTAGGGAGTCATTGGAGGAGAGGTTAGGGAATCACTGGAGGAGAGGTTAGGGAGTCACTGGAGGAGAGGTTATGGACTCACGTGAAGAGAGGTTAGGGAATCACTGGAGGAGAGGTTAGGGAGTCACGTGAAGAGAGGTTAGGGAGTCACAGGAGGAGAGGTTAAGGATTTCCTGGAGGAGAGGTTAGTGAGTCACTGGAGGAGAGGTTAGGGAATCACTGGAGGAGAGGTTAGGGATTTACTGGAGTAGAGGTTAGGGAGTCACTGGATGAGAGGTTATGGAGTCACTGGAGTAGAGGTTAGGGAGTCACTGCCCTATCAACATGTTTCCTTCTCTCTTCAGACATCGATGAGTGCCAGGAGTCACCTCAGGTTTGTGGCAGCAACACCAGTTGCCTCAACACCTTCGGGAGCTACCACTGCCAGTGTCAACCTGGGTTCAGATTCTCTAATCACACTTTGAAGGTGAGTCCACAAGAGGGCATCCTTGTGTGTGTGACTTCTCTTGATTAATTGATTGATTAACTGCTTTAGCTTGAGACATTACTACATACTGTACGTATGTAGGTATGGAAAGACTTTATAGAGTCCATAGAGACTATAACATTTGTGACTTTAAAGACTATTGAGACTATGGATTCTAAAGGGACTAAAGATTCTATAGTGACAATTGCTACTATAGAGACTATAGGGACAATAGCTACTATGGCAACCACAGAGACTGAAGCATTTACGTCTATATAGACTATTGAGACTATCGATACTGAGGGACTAAAGATACTAAAGAGACTATAGAGACTGTAGAGGAACCGCAGAAGAAGGTAACGACAAGAGAATGGTTGAAGATGCATAAGGAGTAACCATGGTGATTACTGGGTGTGTTGGGGAATAGTACTAAGTGAATGTGGATGTGAGTGTTGAAATGACAGGTTAACCTCTAGCACTTAGCCATCCCGGATCCGGGATCGTGAATACAGCCTCAAGCTCATTACCATAACGCAACGTTAACTATTCATGAAAATCGCAAATGAAATGAAATAAATATGCTAGCTCTCAAGCTTAGCCTTTTGTTAACAACACTGTCATCTCAGATTTTCAAAATATGCTTCTCAACCATAGGAAAACAATCATTTGTGTAACAGTAGCTAGCTAGTGTAGCATTTAGCGTTAGCGTTAGCGTTAGCATTCAGCAGGCAACATTTTCACGAAAACCAGAAAAGCATTCAAGTAAAATAATATACCTTTGAAGAACTTCAGATGTTTTCAATGAGGAGACTCTGTTAGATAGCAAATGTTCAGTTTTTCCTGAAAGATTATTTGTTTAGGAGAAATCGCTCTGTTTGGTGCGTCACGTTTGGCTACCAAAAAAACCTGAAAATTCAGTCATCAAAACGCCAAACTTTTTTCCAAATTAACTCCATAATATCGACTGAAACATGGCAAACGTTGTTTAGAACCAATCCTCAAGGTGTTTTTCACATATCTCTTCGATGATATATCGTTCGTGGAAGTGTGCTTTCTCTCCTGAATCCCAGGAGAAAATGCCCGCACCTGAAGATTACTCACCAATTTAGACAAAGGACACCGGGCGGACCCCTGGAAAATGTAGTCTCTTATGGCCAATCTTCCAATGATATGCCTACAAATACGTCACAATGCTGCAGACATCTTGAAGAAACGACAGAAAGGGCAGGCTCGTTCGTGGTGCATTCACAGCCATATAAGGAGACAATGGAAAACAGAGCTTCAGAAATTCTGCTAATTTCCTATTTGAAGTTTCGTCTTGGTTTCGCCTGTAGCATGAGTTCTGTGGCACTCACAGATAATATCTTTGCAGTTTTGGAAACGTCAGACTGTTTTCTTCCCAAAGCTGCCAATTATATGCATAGTCGAGCATCTTTTCGTGACAAAATATTGTGCTTAAAACGGGCATGTTTTTTTATCAAATAATGAAATAGCGCCCCCATAGACTCAACTGGTTTTAAGATGATTGAAATTTGGATATTAAGAGATTGAAATGTGGATATTAACAGATTGATATTTGGAAAATAATTGGTAAGTTGAAGTATTGAATTTTGAAAAATAAGAGATATTATTTGTACTGAGTGAATGAGAGCTTTCAGGGAACTTGCCTCAGTGTGAAAGAGGTGTGTATCTGAATGAATGCCCCAACCAATCTGTGAGCTGAGTTTTTAACATTATCTATGGATTCTGCATGATGTGAAGATATGAAAGGAGAGAGTACTATTACCAAATATACTGTATGAATATTATACTGAGGTACTAGAGATGTGATGATGTAACAATGTATGTAGAGTATAATGTGTTACTAGAGATGTAACAATGTATGTAGAGTATAATGGGTTACTAGAGATGTGATGATGTAACAATGTGTGTGGAGTATAATGTGTTACTAGAGATGTGATGATGTTACAATGTATGTAGAGTATAATGGGTTACTAGAGATGTGATGATGTAACAATGTATGTAGAGTATAATGGGTTACTAGAGATGTGAAGATGTAACAATGTATGTAGAGTATAATGGGTTACTAGAGATGTGATGATGTAACAATGTATGTAGAGTATAATGTATTACTAGAGATGTGATGATGTAACAATGTATGTAGAGTATAATGTGTTAGTAGAGATGTGATGATGTAACAATGTATGTAGAGTATAATGGGTTACTAGAGATGTGATGATGTAACAATGTATGTAGAGTATAATGTGTTACTAGAGATGTAACAATGTATGTAGAGTATAATGGGTTACTAGAGATGTGATGATGTAACAATGTATGTAGAGTATAATGTGTTACTAGAGATTTGTTAATGTAACAATGTATGAATATTATACTGAGTTACTAGAGATGTGATGATGTAACAATGTATGTAGAGTATAATGTGTTACTAGAGATTTGTTAATTTAACAATGTATGAATATTATACTGAGTTACTAGAGATGTGATGATGTAACAATGTATGTAGAGTATAATGTGTTACTAGAGATGTGATGATGTAACAATGTATGAATATTATACTGAGTTACAGCTTCATGAGATAGTCACCTGGAATGCATTTCAATGAACAGGTTTGTTTTGTTAAAAGTTAATTTGAGGAGGCAGGGGTGGTATACAGAATATAGCCCTATTTGGTAAAAGACCAAGTCAACATTATGGCAAGAACAGCTCAAATAAGCAAAGAGAAACGTCAGTCCATCATTACTTTAAGCCGTGAAGGTCAGTCAATGTGGAACATTTCAAGAACTTTGACAGTTTCATCAAGTGCAGTCACAACAAACATCAAGCACTATGATGAAACTGTCTCTCATGAGGACAGCCACAGGAAAGGAAAACCCAGAGTTACCTCTGCTGCAGAGGATCAGTTCATTACAGTTAACTGTCTCTCATGAGGACTGCCACAGGAAAGGAAAACCCAGAGTTACCTCTGCTGCAGAGGATCAGTACATTAGAGTTAACTGTCTCTCATGAGGACTGCCACAGGAAAGGAAAACCCAGAGTTACCTCTGCTGCAGAGGATAAGTATTATAGTTACCAGCCTCAGCGATTGCAGCCCAAATAAATGCTTCACAGAGATCAAGTAACAGGCACATCTCAACATCAACTGTTCTGAGGAGACTGCATGATTCAGGCCTTCATGGTCAAATTACTGCAAAGAAACCACTACTAAATGACTCCAATAATAAGAAGAGATTTGCTTGCACCAAGAAACACAAGAATTAGACATTAATAAAACGATGAAAATGTGTCCTTTGGTCTGATGAGTCCAGATTTGACTTTTTTGGTTCCAACTGCAATGTCATTGTGAGACACAGAGTAGGTGAACGGATGATCTCCGCGTGTGTGGTTCCCACCGTGAAGCATGGAGGAGGAGGTGTAATGGTGTGGGGTGCTTTGCTGGTGACACGGTCTGTGATTTATTTAGAATTCAAGGCACACTTAACTAGCATGGCTTCCACAGCATTATGCAGTGATACGCCATCCAATCTGGTTTGCACTTAGTGGGACTATCATTTGTTTTTCCACAGGACAATGACCCAACACACCTCCAGGCTGTGTAAGGGCTATTTGACCAAGAAGGAAAGTGACAGAGTGTTGCATCCGATGACCTGGCCTCCACAATCACCCGACCTCAAACCCAATTTACATGGTTTGGGATGAGTTGGACCGCATAGTAAAGGAAAAGCAGCCAACATGTGCTCAGCATATGTGGGAACTCCTTCAAGATTTTTGGAAAAGCATTCAAGGTGAAGCTGGTTTAGAGAATGCCAAGAGTGTGCAAAGCTGTCATCAAGGCAAAGGGTGGTTACTTTGAAGAATCTTAAAACATAAAATATATTTTGATTTGTTAAAAACTTTTTTAGTTACTACATGATTCCATATGTGCTATTTCATAGTTTTGATGTCTTCACTATTGTTTTACAATGTAGAAAATAGTAAAAATAAAGAAAAACCCTTGAATGAGTAGGTGTGTCCAATCTGTGGACTGGTTCTGCATGTCAATGCAACAGGTTCATCATGATTAGATTACAAGAAAGGGACTTTGGGATTGTTTACTTTAGAAGGTGCCTATTCCGCTTAATGGGACACTGTATCATCTTAAGTGTCTGAAGTATGATTCTGTTTAATGGGACACTGTATCATCTGAAGTGTCTGAAGTATGATTCTGTTTAATGGGACACTGTATCATCTGAAGTGTCTGAAGTATGATTCTGCTTAATGGGACACTGTATCATCTGAAGTGTCTGAAGTATGATTCTGTTTACACATGGTTTTATCAAGACTTCTTTCCCAAGATGCAATAAGCTCGATTAAGATGAAGACTTTTAGGACTGATTAGTATATGTTAATTTTCTTTCTTCCAGGCTTGATGGAAATTCCTATATCAAGTTTTCTGATGAGTTTACCAATGATTTGGTCACGTCTGCTCCTGCTCCCCCTCTCTGACGCTTGAGGTTGCCAGACGGCTCATCATTACTCACACCTCTCACCATCGTTACGCGCCCCAGCGCTTCATCGGACTCACCTGGACTCCATCATGTCATTGATTATCTACCCTATATCTGTCACCCCCTGCAGTTAATTTTCTGCGTCTGCATTGATGTTGTTTTGTTTCTCCTGTCCAGACGCTGTTCCTGTTTTTCATGTCTGTTAATCCATTAAATATTCATTCCCTGTACTTACTTCTCGTCTCCCAGCGTATGGCATCATAGAGCCATTACAGATTGTGTACATTTCCTTTTTAAAGACTTACTGAGGCATTTAACAGTTAGTGACACTGTAGTAATATACAGTATAAATATACCTGGATCAGGCTGTTTTTTAATTGATTTTTATTGAACCTTTATTTAACTGGACAAGTCAGTTAATTAAAAACTAAATTTTATTTACCATGATTCCCTAGGAACAGTGGGTCAACTGCCTTGTTCAGAGGCAGAACAACATATATATTTTTCTTCCGGCTCCGGGGATCCAATCTAGGAACCATTCGGTTATTGGCAAAATGCTCTAACCACTAGGCTACTGCCGCCCCTTAGGATACCTATCTCCCTGCTGTTAACCTCTCTTGGGTAGGGGGCAGTATTTTCACCTCCGGATGAAAAGCGTGCCCAAAGTAAATTGCCTGTTACTTAGGCCCAGAATTTAGGATATGTATATAATTAGTGGATTTGGATAGAAAACACTCTAAAGTTTCCAAAACTGTTAAAATAATATGCCTATGAGTATAACAGAACTGATATGGCAGGCGAAAACCTGAGAAAAATACATCTAGGAAGTGGAATTGTTTTCATGTTGCTGTTTTTCAACTCAATACCAATAGAGAATCCAATGGGTTAGGAATCCGATTGCAGTTCCAATGGCTTCCACTAGATGTCAACAGTCTTTAGACATTGTTTCAGGCTTTTATTTTGAAAAAAGATGTGTGAAAAGCAATTTTGGTCAGAGGACAGAGGAAGTTTGCAGACCTGATTTGACGCACTCTTTGTTATTTTTCCTTTCTATTGAAAACGGTATTGTCCGGTTAACCTTTCTGATCTCCCCATCCCGGATCCGGGTTCGTGAATACAGACTCAAGCTCATTACCATAATGCAACGTTAACTATTCATGAAAATCGCAAATGAAATGAAATAAATATGCTAGCTCTCAAGCTTAGCCTTTTGTTAACAACACTGTCATCTCAGATTTTCAAAATATGCTTCTCAACCATTGCAAAACAAGCATTTGTGTAACAGTATTGATGGCTAACGTAGCATTTAGCATTAGCATTCAGCTGGCAACATTTACACAAAAAAACAGAAAAGCATTCAAAAAAATCATTTACCTTTGAAGAACTTCAGATGTTTTCAATGAGGAGACTCTCAGATAGCAAATGTTCAGTTTTTCCTGAAAGATTATTTGTTTAGGACAAATCGCTCCGTTTTCTGCGTCAAGTTTAGCTATGAAAAAACCCCTGTATCCAGGATTGTGTAAATCTATCAGCAAGCTCATTAGCATAACACAACGTTAACTATTTATGAAAATCGCAAATGAAATGAAATAAATATGCCATCTCTCAAGCTTAGCCTTTTGTAAACAACACTGTCATCTCAGATTTTCAAAATATGCTTCTCAACCATAGGAAAACAATCATTTGTGTAAAAGTAGCTAGCTAGAGTTAGCATTTCGCGTTAGCATTTAGCGTTAGCATTAGCGTTAGCATCCAGCACGCAACATTAACAAAAACATAAAAGCCTTCAAATAAAATCATTTACCTTTGAAGAACTTCTGATGTTTTCAATGAGGATACTCTCAGTTAGATAGCAGATGCTCAGTTTTTCCAAAAAGATTCCTTGTGTATTAGAAATAGCTCCGTTTTATACATCACATTTGGCTACCAAAAAAAATCCATAAATTCAGTCCTCAAAACGCAAACTTTTTTCCAAATTAACTCCATAATATCGACTGAAAACATGGCAAACGTTGTTTAGAATCAATCCTCAAGGTGTTTTTCACATATCTCTTCATTGATACATCGTTCTTGGAAACATGCTTTCTCTCCTGAATCCCAGGAGAAAATGCCTGCACCTGAAGATTACGCACAAATTTAGACAAAGGACACCGGGCGGACCTCTGGAAAATGTAGTCTCTTATGGCCAATCTTCCAATGATATGCCTACAAATACGTCACAATGCTGCTAAGACCTTGGGCGAACGACAGAAAGTGTAGGCTCATTCCTTGCGCAATCACAGCCATATAAGGAGAGAATGGAAAACAGAGCTTCAGAAATTCTGCTAATTCCTGGGTGATGCATCATCTTGGTTTCGCCTGTAGAATGAGTTCTGGGGCACTTACAGACAAAATCTTTGCAGATTCTGAAACTTCAGAGTGTTTTCTTTCCAAAACTGTCAAGAATATGCATAGTCGAGCATCTTTTCGTGACAAAATATCGCGCTTAAAACGGGAACGTTTTTTATCCAAAAATGAAATAGCGCCCCTAGAGCTCTAAGAGGTAAAATTTTTTGTTGATTATAAATACAATTAACAACCTGAGGATTAATTATAAGTGTAACTGGGAGTCTGTGAGTGCAACCATATGAAGATCATCAAAGGTAAGTGATTAATTTTTTCGCTATTTCTGACTCCTCGACTTGGCTGGTAATGATTGTATTTTTTTTTTTTTTTACATGGGGCGCTATCCTCAGATAATTTCATGGTATGCTTTCGCCGTAAAGCCTTTTTGAAATTTGACACAGCGGCTGTATTAACAAGAAGTTAATCTTTAAGGAAGATCCCTCATTATTTGTTTGTACAAATGTTGCGTAAAGGGAAATTGTCCTGTTAATCCAACCACGGTGTCAGATTTATAAAATGCTTTTCGGCAAAAGCATACCTAGCCCAGAACATACCTAGCCCAGATCATAGCCCAGTTGGCAAATTATCCAAACAGTGACCAGTCAAGCAGAAGCGTTACAAAACTCAGAAATAGAGATAATATTAATCCCTTACCTTTGATGATCTTCATATGGTGGCAATCAGAAGACATTCATTTACTCAATAAATGTTCATTTTGTTCAATAAAGTCTCTTTATATCCAAAAACATCAGTTTTGTTCGTACGTTTTCTTCAGTAATCCACAGGCTCAAACGCAGTCAAACAGGCAGACAAAAAAATCAAAATTGTATCCGTAAAGTTCATAGAAACATGTCAAACAATGTTTATATTCAATCCTCAGGTTGTTTTTGGCCTAAATGATCTATAATATTTCAACAGGACAATAACATCGTCACTATAAAAGGTAAACAAGAAATGCACTCTCTCGGGATTGCGCATGAAAAAGCTCTGCGACACGGTAGGGTCCACTCATTCAGACTGGTGTTACTCCCTCATTTATAAGAATACAAGCCTGAAACGATTTCTAACGGCTGTTGACATATAGTGGAAGGCATTGGATCTGCAAATTGAGTCCCAAATCAATGGATACTGTAATGGCATTGAATAGAAAACTACAAAATCCCCCCAAAATACTTCCTGAATGGATTTTTCTCAGGCTTTCGCCAAATCAGTTCTGTTTTACTCACAGACACGATATTAACAGTTTTGGATACTTTAGAGTATTTTCTATCCAAATCTACCAAATCTACCAGTTATATGCATATCATATCATATCATCCAAAATTCTGAATGCTGCCCCCTACCCTAGAGAAGTTAAGAAATGTACTGAAAACCCCAGTGTAAACCTTGTACACAAAATGTTTGAAACGTCTTTTAAGATACAGAAGAACGGGGAAAGAATGGGGAAATAAACACTCACTTAATAGGGTTGAATGACCTCCGACCTCTATTCTGACTTTCTGGTGAGGCCTATTCACCCTCACCAGAAAGGCTAGAGACATTGGGTGAGATTTAAATGTAAGATGTAAACACTGATAATTAGGTAGAAGATTATAAATTAAATCAGATTGGTCACATACACGTTTTATCAATATTCCTATGTGTGATTCAGACCATGAGGAGGAGAGAGAGAGAGAGAGAGAGAGAGAGAGAGTGCTGCCCCTGAATGAGGGAAACCTGTCTCCAGTCCATATTACTATATCTTGAATTACCTTATGGGATACAATTATTTCCTTATGGAGTTATCAAGGTATGTCATTTGATTGTATTTGTTATTCTGATTTGTTTATTTTTTACTTAAACCTCTTACTTCTACCCCCTCCTTTTTCGAAAATTCTGTTAAAAATCGCGCAACTTTTCAGCGTCCTGCTACTCATGCCAGGAATATAGTATATGCATATGATTAGTATGTGTGGATAGAAAACACTCTGAAGTTTATAAAACTGGTTAAATCACGGCTGTGACTATAACAGATCGTGTGTTTCATTGAAAAACGCAAGAAAAACTGCTCTCTGAAAGCTAAAAATAATTTCCATAAGTCACTTCCACCAGTTGTTAAAAGAGAACAGAATTTAATATCGATCTGCCTGAAATTCATACAAATTCCGCACGATGGCGCCATTGTCCTCATTTTCAATTTAATTAATTGTTGGAAAATCCATCTATCTGACCTCCATTTTCCCAGTCTTCACCCGGATGCAGTTGAAGAAGATATTAGAAGCCATTGTTTTGCAAGTGAAGACCTATTGAAAAGACATCGCCCTGTAATCATTTTGATAGATTATAAACGTTTACTAATACCTAAAGTTGGATTACAAAAGGATTTCGAAGTGTTTTGTGAAAGTTTATCGTCGACTTTTTTAATTTTAAAAAATTACGCAGCGTTTAAAAACGATGATTTTTTCTGAATGACACAGCTTCCATACAAAGCTATTTTGGGTATATATGGACCGATTTAAACGAAAAAAAGACCCAATAGTGATGTTTATGGGGCATATAGGAGTGCCAAGAAAGAAGCTCGTCAAAGGTAATGAATGTTTTATATTTTATTTCTGCGTTTTGGGTAGCGCCGGCTACCGCAAAATCTGTTGTTTACGTGTCGTGCTGGCATTTTGGGGGGTGCATGCTATCAGATAATAGCTTCTGATGCTTTCGCCGAAAAGCATTTTAAAAATCTGACTTGCTGGCTAGGTTCACAACGAGTGTAGCTTTAATTCAATACCCTGCTTGTGAATTTTGATCAAAGATTGAGTTGTAACGAGTACATTTAGCATTTAGCGTAGCGCATTTGCATTTCCAGGGGCATACTTGAGACGTCTGCGTCTCAAGTATGGTCAAGAAGTTTTAACCGGCAGTGTTGTTGTTGTTTTGGACGCATAAAACACGATGTGAGTCATGTGTCAAAAGGGAAGAAGTGTATTGTGGTTGTTGTTCTTGGTTGTTGTTTGAATTGTGGTTTTTGTTTTGTTTGTTGTATGATGTTTTGTTTGTTTTGTTTTTGTCTTGCTTAAAAAAAAAATCTCTCCACATTGGTTCTGCTATATGGTCGGGATTTCTCCCTAAGGGTTAGCCCTCTACCAAATCTGACCCTGTAACTCTGCAGTGAGGTCGTCAATGTTACAGGGGAGTAAAAGCCAATTTGATAAAATGGTTTTAACAGTGTGTTGTTATTCTATTTGACATTTGTCTTAGACATTTCTATTAAGAATATTGGTGGTAATAATTTGTCATACAGTAAATAGTTTGTCTGGTTTCAGGCTTTTAATTTTGAAAAACTGTTTTAAAGCCATTTGAACAATTATAACAATTTTAACAATAGTTATCACAGCGTAATACAAGGAGGGAAAGTGAGGGAAAATGTTGCTGTCTGAAGAGGTAGCATTTAATTGTACACAGCATCTCCTCTCACTCTATCTTGGTTCGTGCAGGTGACTGTGACCTCCTCCTCAGACCAATTGACAGTACGCCCAGAACATTGTTCTGGGAACCAAAATGAGTATCTCAATTTCAAGGTCCCAGATTTGAGAGAAGAAACCTTGTTAGTTATCAGTCAGTCAGTCACTTGCAGGAACCAACGTTGATGATGCATAATGAATCATGTAAATCATGCTTATATGAATTATTTGGACAGCCGTATATTAGAGAACTAACGGGACTGCCCCGGCAGAGCTCCTGACTGATGTGTACTATGTTGCATGAAGTTTGTTGGAACCTCTCCAGCTTGATAATAATAAAGAATGATTCATTTAAGTTTGACTTTGAGTCCCTGGTGGTAATTTCCATGACAACGCAAATAATTTTATGTTGTCACATCAGCACAGCAACGGTTGTAATGGATACCCTGTTTGGTTTGTGCAAGTGCGATTGATAGGTGACACCGGCATGTTTGTGTGTCCGTGTGTTTGTGTTTGTGTGTCTGTGTGTGTGGCAAGGGCTCAGCATGCTTTGTGTGTGTGTCCACTACAGATGAGGATGAGTGTGTGTATTTGTGCATCTGTGTGTGTGGAAGCGCGCGCGTGTGTGTGTGTGTGTGCGTGTGTGTGTGTGTGTGTGTGTGTGTGTGTGTGTGTGTGTGTGTGTGTGTGTGTGTGTGTGTTTGTGTGTGTGTGTCTGTGTGTGTGTGTGTCTGTGTGTGATGCGAGGATCTCAGTTTAGCTTGTGTGTGTGTGTGTGTGTGTCCACTACAGATGAGGATGAGTGTGTGTGGGTTCCTTCGGTGCGCAGCCCTCTGGGCATGTGCACAAACACACCTGGTCGATGCACCTGTCTGTCAGGGCTTAGTAACAACTGAACAACACTGCGCCCGGCACAAATGAGACGGCTGAGGCCATGCTAGCCCTGACCCCTGAACCTGCCTGACCTCTGACCCCTGACCTCTAACCCCATGAACCCTATCGTTTGGCTACAATCCAATCCAGACGTCTGCCTGAACTCACAGCTGTACCCATCACTTCATATAGCAGCAATCTGATGCCTGACTGAGCTGTAAGTCCAGAACAGACTGTGGGAGGAGCACAGTACTACATAGAGCCATGACTACATGGAACTCTATTCCACATCAAGTAACTCACACCAACAGTACAGTTTGATTAAACAAGAAATACACCTTATGGAACAGCGGGGACTGTGAAGCAACACAAACATAGACAAGTGCATATAAACACAAGATAACATACACAGTATACACTCATGTACACATGGATTTTGTGTTGTAGATAAGTGGTAGAAGAGTAGAGGCCTGAGGGCACACACTTATTATGTTGTGAAATCTGTTATCAATGTATTGTATTGTACCCTAAACCAGTTTGAACTGTGACCCCGTACCCTAAACCAGTTTGAACTATGACCACAACACATCGTCTTGCAGGAGGCAGAACTAAGACTTGGCGTGCGTCCCAATAATCCCTCCTCTCCCGTGAAGTGTACACTTGTTCACTTTCCTTCACTGAACTCACACTAGCATGCCTCCACCAATCCAATGCTTTTAGTTTTGAAGTAGTGAACAAGTGTACACTTCAGAGGAAAGGAGGGAGCAGTGGCCTCGAGTGGAATGTTTCCTAATATTTGTAATAATTTCATAATTAAGCAACTTTTTATCATTTTTTAATCCTGAAAATCCAGTGTTTCTATTTTAAACGTTGTTGTTATATTACACTCTAATGTGATATAAAGTGTAATATTAGAATGAAACTGACATGGTTCATGTGTCTTATATTTAGACAGTCAAATAGTGATGGATCTCTCAGAGAAAACGATGCAGAGGAAATATATGACATTTTAAGTGAGGCCCTCCGGACCAGGTTGAAGATCAAATGCGGCCCACTTGGCAAAATGAGTGTGACCCCCCTGATCTAGACTGTTAGAGAGGTCACTACCCATGCTACTTCCTCAAACAGAGGTTACTGTTGTGCCACTGCAAACCGCCCCATAAGGACAGGTCTAGGTTCAGTTACTGTGTAAGCCTGGATAATGATGATCAGTAAGGGACTATGTAAACTGATCTGAGTGTGGTGCTTATATTACAGTAGGGACTTTCCTCTGTTGCTGTAGATACCGTTATTCCACTGGCAGCTTCCTCTTTCTAGTAAATGAGGCCCAAATGACACCCTATTCCCTGTATAGTGCACTACATTTGACCAGGGCCCATAGTGCACTGTATAATAGGTTGTCAATTGGGATGCATGCTAGGATGGTTACCATGGTAACATTTTTAGCACTAGTGTGCTGTGGGTTTCTGGGTGTTTTAATCTCCACCTCAACTTCCTCCCTGTCTCATGTCTTCATTTATATCTAAGTTAGTTGGTATCTGATGGTAAACTTGGTTACCCATGGCAACAACTTGGATCCACTATGAACATGATAAGGATGTGACAGTTTTCATTTGTGTGTTGTGTTGTGTTGTGTTGGGGTGTGTGGTGTGTGGTGTGTTGTGGTGTGTTGTTGTGTTGTGTTGTTGTGTTGCGGTGTATGGTGTGTTGTGGTGTGTTGTTGTGTTTTTTGTGTTGTTATGGTGTGTTGTTGTGTTGTGGTGTGTTTTGTTGTTGTGGTGTGTGGTGTGGTGTGTTGTGTTGTTGTGGTGTGTGGTGTGTGGTGTGTGGTGTGTTGTGTTGTGGTGTGTGTTGTGGTGTGTAGTACTGTGCGACTCCCATATGCTGTTCTGGACTTGGGGACTGTGAAGAGACCTCTGGTGGCATGTCTTTGGGGGTAAGTATGGCTGTCTGAGCTTTGTGCCAGTAGTTCAAACAGACAGCTTGGTGCTTTCAACATGTCCAGTCATCTCATAAATACAAGTAATGAGGAAGTCGATATCTCCTTCACTTAGAGCCAGGAAAGTTTGACACGCATATTATTAGTGTTAGCTCTCTGTGTACAACAGAAGGCCAGCCGTGCTGCCCTGTTCTCAGCCAATTGCACTTTTCCTACAGTAAGTCCCTCTTTGTGGCACCTGACCACACGACTGAACAGTAGTCAAGCTGCATCAAAATTAGGGCCTGTAAAACCTGCCATGTTGACAGTGCTGTTAAGAAGGTAGAAACTAGGGCCTGTAGGACCTGCCTTGTTGACAGTGCTGTTAAGAAGGTAGAAACTAGGGCCTGTAGGACCTGCCTTGTTGACAGTGCTGTTAAGAAGGTAGAAACTAGGGCCTGTAAAACCTGCCTTGTTGATAGTGCTGTTAAGAAGGTAGAAACTAGGGCCTGTAGGACCTGCCTTGTTGACAGTGCTGTTAAGAAGGTAGAAACTAGGGCCTGTAGGACCTGCATTGTTGACAGTGCTGCTAAGAAGGTAGAGCAACACTTTATTATGGACAGACTTCTCCCCATCTTAGCTACTGTTGTATCAATATGTTTTGACCATGACAGTTTACGATCCAGGGTTACTCCATGCAGTTTAGTCACCTTCACTTGCATAATTTAGACATCATGCATTTGAAGATTTATTTGAAGTTTAGGTTTTAGTGAATGATTTGTCCCAAATATAATGCTTTTAGTGTTTGAAATATTTAGGACTAAATGATTCCTTGCCACCCATTTTGAAAGTCACTGCAGCTCTTTGTTAAGTGTTGCAGTCATTTCAGGCTCTGTAGTAGCTGACATATATAGTGTTGTGTCATCCTCATGCATAGACACACTGGCTTCACTCAAAAGTGTGGCAACTGCTCGGCCTCCGACCA
The DNA here is from genome assembly GCF_045791955.1 of Oncorhynchus clarkii lewisi. Taxonomy (NCBI): domain Eukaryota; kingdom Metazoa; phylum Chordata; class Actinopteri; order Salmoniformes; family Salmonidae; genus Oncorhynchus; species Oncorhynchus clarkii. The sequence goes on along the minus strand of NC_092159.1, from coordinate 6,476,175 downwards.
CAAGGCACTGCAGTGTTGTAACGGCTTTCTTCCTGGGAAGGAGAGGCGGACCAAAACGCAGCGTGGTTCTAGTTCATGTTTTTTAATAAGAAGACTCAACATGAACATAATACAAAACAATAAACGTGTCAAAACCAAAACAGTCCTAACTGGTGCAGAAAACACTAAGACAGGAAACACAAAAGAACTAAAAAAAGAACGTGACAAGTGTAGTGGTTACGGCCCAGTACATCACTGTTACCAGGCTTCCTGCCATCCAGGACCTCTATACCAGGCGGTGTCAGAGGAAGGCCCAGTACATCACTGTTACCAGGCTTCCTGCCATCGAGGACCTCTATACCAGGCGGTGTCAGAGGAAGGCCCAGTACATCACTGTTACCAAGCTTCCTGCCATCCAGGACCTCTATACCAGGCGGTGTCAGAGGAAGGCCCTAAAAACTGTCAAAGACTCCAGCCACCCTAGTCGTAGACTGTTCTCTCTGCTACGGTACCAGAGCACCAAGTCTAGGTCCAAGAGGCCTCTAAACAGCTTCTACCCCCAAGCCGTAAGACTCCTGAACATCTAATCACGTGGCTGCCCAGACTATTTGCATTGCCCCCCCCCCCTCCTTTACACTGCTACTACTCTCTTTTATTATCTATGCATAGTCACTTTAATAACTCTACCTACCTCAATTACCTAGACTAACCGGCTGTCCCCGAAAAGAGACTCTGTACCGGTACCCCTGTGTATAGCCTCGCTATAGTTATTTTACTGCTACTCTTTAATTATTTATTACTTGTATTTCTTATTCATATTTTTTAAAGTATTGTTTAAGAAAAAACATTTAAACAGCATTGTTGGTTAGGGCCTGTAAGTCAGCATTTCACTTTATTGTGTGACAAATAACATTTGATTTGATGTCATTAGTAAACATTTAAAAAAGCAAGGGGCCTAGAATTCCTTTAAAAAGTAAGGGGCCTAGAATTCATTTAAAAAGTAAGGGGCCTAGAATTCCTTTAAAAAGTAAGGGGCCTAGAATTCCTTTAAAAAGTAAGGGGCCTTGAATTCCTTTAAAAAGTAAGGGGCCTAGAATTCCTTTAAAAAGTAAGGGGCCTAGAATTCCTGATTCTACCTGGATTATGTGTCTCTGTGTTCTGTTCGACAGGTAACTCTTTATCCACACTATAGCAGGGGGTGTAAAGCCACAACATATGTTTTTCCAGGCCTGAGGCAACACACCTAGTAGGCCTGAGGCAACACACCAAGTAGGCCTGAGGCAACACACCAAGTAGGCCTGAGGCAACACACCTAGTAGGCCTGAGGCAACACACCTAGTAGGCCTGAGGCAACACACCAAGTAGGCCTGAGGCAACACACCTAGTAGGCTTAACATGATGAGGGAGAGGAAGATAAGAAGAAGAAGAGAGAAAGGGGTGAAGTAGAAAGAGTGAGAGAAGGAGAGAGAGAGAGAGAGGGGTAGTGTAGAGAGAGAGAGAGAGCGAGAGAGAGAGAGAGAGAGAGAGAGAGAGGGGAAGAGAGAGAGAGAGAGAGAGAGAGAGAGAGGGGGGGAGAGAGAGAGAGAGATAAGGTGAAAACAGAGAGAGGGGTAGTGTAGAGAGAGAGAGAGAGAGAGAGAGAGAGAGAGAGAGAGAGAGAGAGAGAGAAAGAGAGTGAGAGAGAGAGAGAGAGAGAAAGAGAGAGAGAGGAAGGATAGAGAGAGAGAGAGAGAGAGAGAGAGAGAGAGAGAGAGAGAGAGAGGAAGGATGGAGAGAGAGAGAGAGAGAGGGAGAGGAAGGATAGAGAGAGAGAGATAAGGTGAAAAACAGAGAGAGTGGGAAGGAGAGAAGAAGAGGTGACGCAGAAAATGAGAACAAGGAGAGAGAGAGAGATAAGGGTGAAACATAGAGAAATGAGGAAGATTGTGAACAAGAGAGAGAAGAGGCGTTCTCTAACAGAAAGAGGTAGAGGAGAGGAGAGCAAAATAGTTGTTTTCTATCTCCGTGTGGCTCACACTGAGAGTTGTCTCACCAAAAGAGAGGGAATATTTTATTTATTTTTATTCTGTTCATGTTATCACCACTGATCATACAGAATAAACACGTTGTTAAACTGGTGTTTTCTTCAATCTGAACTCAACAGTAAAACAGATTTAATCTCAGACGGATTCTTCTTGTGGTACTAGTTTTATTAGGATCCTACTAGTTGTCATAATACCAGTCTGTCTCTGAGATGGGGTCCAGAACTCTTCTACTTGTTCTGGGTGAGTATAACCTTGTATATCTTTGGAACTTGACCATCTTGTGTTTGTGTTTGTGTGTGTGTGTGTGTGTGTGTGTGTGTGTGTGTGTGTGTGTGTGTGTGTGTGTGTGTGTGTGTGTGTGTGTGCGTGTGTGCGTGCGCGCGTGCGCGTGCGTGCGTGCGTGCGTTGAAATGAAAAGCTGAAATGTCTTGAGTCAATAAGTACTCAACCCCTTTGTAATGTCAAGCCTAAATAAGTTCAGGACTAAGAATGTGCTTAAACAAGTCACAAAACAATTTGGAAGGACTCACTCTGTGTTCAGTGATAGTGATATCTATACATGTTAAAAGGACTCACTCTGTATTCAGTGATAGTGATACCTATACATGTTACATGGACTCTCTGTGTTCAGTGATAGTGATACCTATACATGTTACATGGACTCTCTGTGTTCAGTGATAGTGATATCTATACATGTTAAAAGGACTCTCTGTATTCAGTGATATAGATACATTATCATGATGATGTGGCCGAGACACTTTTCTTCTTAGAAGTCCAATATCTTGACAACTTTACTGCTGAAATGCAAAACATAATGAAACAAAAACAAAAATATGTTTTTTGAGTGATATTCCCATTTACGTTTTGTAATCTAGTTATAATATCTCTGTCTTCTCTACTATTCTTCAGTTTAGTAACCTAGTTATAATATCTCTGTCTTCTCTACTATACTTCAGTTTAATAACCTAGTTATAATATCTCTGTCTTCTCTCCTATACTTCAGTTTAGTAACCTAGTTATAATATATCTGTCTTCTCTACTATACTTCAGTTTAGTAACCTAGTTATAATATCTCTGTCTTCTCTACTATACTTCAGTTTAGTAACCTAGTTATAATATCTCTGTCTTCTCTACTATACTTCAGTTTAGTAACCTAGTTATAATATCTCTGTCTTCTCTCCTATACCTCAGTTTAGTAACCTATTTATAATATCTCTGTCTTCTCTACTATACTTCAGTTTAGTAACCTAGTTATAATATCTCTGTCTTCACTCCTATACCTCAGTTTAGTAACCTAGTTATAATATCTCTGTCTTCTCTACTATACTTCAGTTTAGTAATCTAGCTAAAGTTGCAATGTGGAGAATAAGTATTTTCTAGTGATTATACCCATGTTTTTATAATGCACTAGCCTCTGGAACAGAGTGCCATTTCGGATGAACAAATTGTAAATAATAATAATAATAATAATTGCATCCCAACGAGGTCCAGAGTGTGGTGTTGACAGGGATGGGAATGATGCTAACCCGAGGCTGGGCTAGTAGGAAACTGGTTGAATAACTCTCTCTGTCTCTCTGTCTCTCTGTCTCTCTGTTTCTCTGTCTCTCTGTCTCTCTGTCTCTCTGTCTCTCTGTCTCTCTGTCTCTCCTCACAGGTCTTCATTTCACTCTTCTGGGGAACCTAAAGGCCAAAGGTTGTGACCCTGGCTTCGAAGCCAAAGAGAGTCAACAATGTGTTGATGTAGATGAGTGTAAAGAGTTGGACAGTACCTCACCCTGTGGAAGTAAAGCTGCATGTTACAACACATATGGAAGCTTCTACTGTCAGTGTCTACCTGGGTTCATATCCACAACGACTTTCAACTTTACTGCTCACACTGGAGCGTGTAACGGTGAGCATTCAAGTGTGTGTGTGTGTGTGTGTCTGAGTGTGTGTGTGTGTGTGTGTGTGTGTGTGTGTGTGTGTGTGTGTGTGTGTGTGTGTGTGTGTGTGTGTGTGTGTCTGAGTGTGTGTGTGTGTGTGTGTATGTGTGTGTGTGTGTGTGTGTGAATATTACATGTCAAGAGTACGAACCATTACTTGTTCAGAGTTCTCTTATCTGTGCAGTACTGAGAGTTTGTAGACCATGTTAATGATCATCAACTTTGTGGGGGGATGATAATGATATTATTCTATGTGTAGGTGGGGAGGGGTGGATAATGATATTATTCTATGTGTAGGTGGGGAGGGGAGGGGGGATAATGATATTATTCTATTGGTAGGTTGGGAGGGGGGATAATGATATTATTATATGTGTAGGGTGAGATGGGTGGATAATGATATTATTATATGTGTAGGTGGAGAGGGGGGTGGATAATTATATTATTATATGTGTAGGTGGGGAGGGGGGTGGATAATGATATTATTCTATGTGTAGGGTGAGATGGGTGGATAATGATATTATTATATGTGTAGGTGGGGAGGGGGGTGGATAATTATATTATTATATGTGTAGGTGGGGAGGGGGGATAATGATATTATTATATGTGTAGGTGTGGAGGGGGGATAATGATATTATTCTATGTGTAGGTGGGGAGGGGGGATAATGATATTATTCTATGTGTAGGTGGGGAGGGGCCTGATAATGATATTATTCTATGTGTAGGTGGGGAGGGGGGATAATGATATTATTATATGTGTAGGTGTGGAGGGGGGATAATGATATTATTATATGTGTAGGTGTGGAGGGGGGATAATGATATTATTCTATGTGTAGGTGGGGAGGGGGGATAATGATATTATTCTATGTGTAGGTGGGGAGGGGCCTGATAATGATATTATTCTATGTGTAGGGTGAGATGGGTGGATAATGATATTATTATATGTGTAGGTGGAGAGGGGGGTGGATAATTATATTATTATATGTGTAGGTGGGGAGGGGGGTGGATAATGATATTATTCTATGTGTAGGGTGAGATGGGTGGATAATGATATTATTATATGTGTAGGTGGGGAGGGGGGTGGATAATTATATTATTATATGTGTAGGTGGGGAGGGGTGGATAATGATATTATTCTATGTGTAGGTGGGGAGGGGGGTGGATAATTATATTATTCTATGTGTAGGTGTGGAGGAGGGGGGATTATGATATTATTATATGTGTAGGTGGGGAGGGGGGTGGATAATTATATTATTATATGTGTAGGTGGGGAGGGCTGGATAATGATATTATTCTATGTGTAGGTGGGGAGGGGGGTGGATAATTATATTATTCTATGTGTAGGTGTGGAGGAGGGGGGATTATGATATTATTCTATGTGTAGGTGGGGAGGGGGGTGGATAATTATATTATTCTATGTGTAGGTGGGGAGGGGGGTGGATAATTATATTATTCTATGTGTAGGTGGGGAGGGGGGAGGGGGGATAATGATATTATTCTATGTGTAGGTGGGGAGGGAGGATAATGATATTATTCTATGTGTAGGTGGGGAGGGGGGTGGATAATGATATTATTCTATGTGTAGGTGGGGAGGGGGGTGGATAATTATATTATTCTATGTGTAGGTGGGGAGGGGGGTGGATAATTATATTATTCTATGTGTAGGTGGGGAGGGGTGGATAATGATATTATACTATGTGTAGGTGGGGAGGGGGGTGGATAATGATATTATTCTATGTGTAGGTGGGGAGGGGGGTGGATAATTATATTATTATATGTGTAGGTGGGGAGGGGGGTGGATAATGATATTATTCTATGTGTAGGTGGGGAGGTGGGTGGATAATTATATTATTCTATGTGTAGGTGGGGAGGAGAGTGATAATTAATATTATTCTATGTGTAGGTGGGGAGGGGAGGGGGGTGGATAATTATATTATTCTATGTGTAGGTGGGGAGGAGAGTGATAATTAATATTATTCTATGTGTAGGTGGGGAGGGGAGGGGGTGGATAATTATATTATTCTATGTGTAGGTGGGGAGGGGAGGGGGTGGATAATTATATTATTCTATGTGTAGGTGGGGAGGGGGGTGGATAATGATATTATTCTATGTGTAGGTGGGGAGGGGGGTGGATAATTATATTATTCTATGTGTAGGTGGGGAGGGGGAGGGCGGTGATAATGATATTATTCTATGTGTAGGTGGGGAGGGGGGTGGATAATTATATTATTCTATGTGTAGGTGGGGAGGGGTGATAATGATATTATTCTATGTGTAGGTGGGGAGGGGTGGATAATGATATTATTCTATGTGTAGGTGGGGAGGGGTGGATAATTATATTATTCTATGTGTAGGTGGGGAGGGGGGTGGATAATGATATTATTCTATGTGTAGGTGGGGAGGTGTGGATAATGATATTATTCTATGTGTAGGTGGGGAGGGGGGTGGATAATGATATTATTCTATGTGTAGGTGGGGAGGGGGGTGGATAATGATATTATTCTCTAAAAATTGTTTCATTGTGATTATATGTATTTATGTATCAGAAACAGCAACAGCGCGTGTGAGGCTCGGGTCTCAGTTTAGCTTGTTTTTGCAATATCTTCTCTGTTCTGTGCCATATTTGTGGAGCAGTGATTCCCCAACCTCTCCTCTAGTACCCCCAGACAGTCCTCTGCCCTGATGTACCACATCACCACAGCTGATTCAAATGGTAACCTGATCATCAAGCCTCTCATTCCTTATTTCAGCTGCTTTAGTTCTGAAATACATCAAATACATGGACTGTATTGAGTCACTGGAGGAGAGGTTAGGGAATCACTGGAGGAGAGGTTAGGGAATCACTGGAGGAGAGATTAGGGAATCACTAGAGGAGAGGTTAGGGAATCACTGGAGGAAAGGTTAGGGAATCACTGGAGGAGAGATTAGGGAATCACTAGAGGAGAGGTTAGGGAATCACTGGAGGAAAGGTTAGGGAATCACTGGAGGAGAGGTTAGGGAATCACTGGAGGAAAGGTTAGGGAATCACTGGAGGAGAGATTAGGGAATCACTAGAGGAGAGGTTAGGGAATCACTGGAGGAAAGGTTAGGGAATCACTGGAGGAGAGATTAGGGAATCACTAGAGGAGAGGTTAGGGAATCACTGGAGGAAAGGTTAGGGAATCACTGGAGGAGAGATTAGGGAATCACTAGAGGAGAGGTTAGGGAATCACTGGAGGAAAGGTTAGGGAATCACTGGAGGAGAGATTAGGGAATCACTGGAGGAGAGGTTAGGGAATCACTGGAGGAAAGGTTAGGGAATCACTGGAGGAGAGATTAGGGAATCACTAGAGGAGAGATTAGGGAATCACTGGAGGAGAGATTAGGGAATCACTGGAGGAGAGATTTGGGAATCACTGGAGGAGAGGTTAGGGAATCACTGGAGGAGGGGTTAGGGAGTCACTGGAGGAGGGGTTAGGGAGTCACTGGAGGAGAGGTTAGGGAATCACTGGAGGAGGGGTTAGGGAATCACTGGAGGAGAGGTTAGGGTATCACTGGAGGAGAGGTTAGGGAATCACTGGAGGAGAGGTTAGTGAGTCACAGCTCTATCACCATATGTCCTCATCTCTTCAGATCTCAATGAGTGCCAGAAGTCACCACAGGTTTGTGGCAGCAACGCCACTTGCCTCAACACCATCGGGAGCTACCACTGCCAGTGTCAACCTGGGTTCAGATCCACAACGCCTGTCAACTATACTGCTCTCACTGGGGAGTGTAAGGGTGAGTATTCAAGTGTGTGTGTAATGACTTTCCTCCTCTTCGTCTGAGGAGGAGTAAGGATCGGACCAAAACGCAGCGTGGTAAGTGTCCATATTGATTTATTCAAAACCACACAACTGAACACTGGAACAAAATAATAAAAGTGAAATTTACAAAACCGAAACAGTACCGTTTGGCCCAAATACTCACACGGAAACAAACACCCACAAACAAAAACAACCAGGCTACCTAAGTATGATTCTCAATCAGAGACAACTAACGACACCTGCCTCTGATTGAGAACCATACTAGGCCGAACACAAAAACCAACATAGAAAAGCAAACATAGACTGCCCACCCCAACGCCCTGACCATACTAAAACAAAAAATAAAACAACAGAACTATGGTCAGAACGTGACAGTACCCCCCCCCCCCCAAAGGTGCGGACTCCGGCCGCAAAATCTGAACCTATAGGGGAGGGTCTGGGTGGGCGTCTGTCCGCGGTGGCGGCTCTGGCGCGGGACGTAGACCCCACTTCACCACAGTTTTTGTCCGCCTCCTCAACCACCCCCGTGGCCTCTTACGAGCGGCGACCCTCGCCGCCGACCTCCGACTGGGGACCCTAGCCATGGGTCCCGAATGGACGGGAGATTCCGGCAGCTCCGGAGTGAAGAACTGCTCCGGCAGCTCCTGGCTGACTGACGGCTCTGGCAGCTCCTGGCTGACTGACGGCTCTGGCAGCTCCTGGCTGGCTGACGGCTCTGGCAGCTCCTGGCTGACTGATGGCTCTGGCAGCTCCTGGCTGGCTGACGGCTCTGGCAGCTCCTGGCTGGCTGACGGCTCTGGATGCTCCTGGCTGGCTGACGGCTCTGGCAGTTCCTGGCTGGCTGACAGCTCTGGCGGCTCCTGGCTGGCCGGCAGCTCTGGCTGCTCCTGGCTGACCGGCGGCTCTGGCGGCTCAGGACAGACTGGCGGCTCTGGCGGCTAAGGACAGACTGTCGGCTCTGGTGGCTCAGGACAGACGGGAGACTCTGGCAGCTCAGGACAGACGGGAGACTCTTGGGGCTCAGGACAGACGGGAGACTCTGGTGGCTCAGGACAGACGGGAGTTTCTGGCGGCTCAGGACAGACGGGAGTTTCTGGCGGCTCAGGACAGACGGGTGACTCTGGCAGCGCTCAGGAGTGAAGGACGGCTCAGATAGCTCCTGGCTGACTGACGACTCTGGCAGCTCCTGGCTGACGGAGAGACAGCCTGGTGCTGGGTGCTGCCACCGGTGGGCTGGTGCGTGGAGGTGGCACCGGATAGACCGGACCGTGCAGGCGCACTGGAGCTCTTGAGCACCGAGCCTGCCCAACCTTACTTGGTTGAATGCTCCCTGTAGCCAGGCCAGTGCGGCGACGTGGAATAGCCCGCATTGGGCTGTGCTGGCGAACCGGGGACACCATGCGTAAGGCTGGTGCCATGTACGCCGACCCGAGGAGACGCACTGGAGACCAGATGCGTAGAGCCGGCTTCATGGCACCTGGCTCGATGCCCACTCTCGCCTGGCCAATACGAGGAGCTGGAATATACCGCACCGGGCTTGTAATTGAGACCATGTTTGTGTGTGTTTGTGTGATGTGAGAGTCTCAGCTTAGCGTGTGTGTGTGTGTGTGTGTGTGTGTGTGTGTGTGTGTGTGTGTGTGTGTGTGTGTGTGTGTGTGTGTGTGTGTGTGTGTGTGTGTGTGTGTGTGTGTGTTTGTGTGTGTGTGTGTGTGTGTGTGAAGAGAATTATATTCTCAATGTTCATAAACTGAACTTCAATTCAACTAAGAATTTGTAAGGTGGTTCTTGTTGAAATGAAACAGACAGAGGCCAGTCTACAATAATACATATATATATATATATATATATATATATATATATAATGTTTATTTACGAGAGCTCTGTCCATCCTTACATGTACATTGGTTTATATACCTCTAATTTCGTCATAACTGTCCCTCCTCCTCTAAGACAATGACAATATAGTTCACAAGTCTTCTCCTACTCATACATTGCCTTCCACCTGTTATACAGTCTACTAGAGAGCCGGAGCCGGAGCCGTCAACTGTGACCCCAACGCATCGTCCTACCTTGCATGCGGCAGAACTAAGACTCTGGGTGCATCCCAATAATTTCTCCTTTCTCCTTTCTCGTGAAGTGTGCACTTGTTCACTTTCCTTCACTGAACTCACACTAAGATGCCTCCACCAATCCAATGCTTTTAGTTTTGAAGTAGTGTACACTTCAGAAGGAAGGACACAGTAGTGAAATGACTTAGTGGCCTCCTGGGTGGAATGTTTATTCATATTTTTCATACTTTTATAATTAATAAACGCTTTTGTTTAACTGCCGAAAATCTGGTCTTTCTTTGTCAAACGGTTTTGTTATATTTCAGTCTTCTGTGATGTATATAAAGTGTAATATCGGGATGAAAACTAAACATTTGATACATTTCAGCTCTATATCTGACATGGTAGAGATGTCTTCAGTTTTTAATCCCATAACCAGGTGTGTGAGGTGTATATTTTTGCGTCAAAGTTTAAGACTACCAAGAAACACTGTGACCCTGTTTTAGCCTACTGCAGTAAATCAATGGTACACAAACCATGTGGATGAATGACACCCCTCACCTAAGGTTGTTGTTCTGGGAATGTTCTTTGTTTCCTCTCTCTCTCTCTCTCTCTCTCTCTCTCTCTCTCTCTCTCTCTCCCCCTCTCTCTCTCTCTCTCTCACTCTCTCTCTCTCTCTACTCCCATCTCTCCATCTTTCCATCTCTGTGTGCAGACATGGATGAGTGTAAGGAGCAGACTGCTGATTGCCCCAACAACTCATCCTGTGTGAACACCCCAGGGTCCTACACCTGCATCTGCCAGTCTGGGTACAAACTAACAGAGAGCAGGTGTGAGGGTGAGAAACATGCTTTTATCATATGGGACTCCTTTCAACGTGTCACTTCGTATAAGTGTGTGTGAGAGACTGTGTGTGTGTGTACTGTGTGTGTGTGTGTGTTTACTGTGTGTGTGTGTACTGTGTGTGTATTGTGTGTGTGTGTGTGTGTGTGTGTGAGTGAGTGAGTGAGTGAGTGAGTGAGTGAGTGAGTGAGTGAGTGAGTGAGTGAGTGAGTGAGTGAGTGAGTCAGTGAGTGTACTGTGTGCGTGTGGCGCTCTGGGCATGTGCACAAACACACCTGGCAGATACACCTGTAACTGTTCGTCAGGGCTCAGTTACCATGGCAACAATACTGGTGAAGGGGCCGAGGCCATGTTATCCCTGACCACTGACCTCTAACCCCTGATCCGTGACCTCTAACCCCATGACCTTTGGCCGAGTTCCAATCCAGATGTCTGCCTGAACTCACAGCTGTAACCATAACATGAAATAGCAGCAATCTGATACCTGATTGTTGTTGTTCTGGAATGTACTCTTCTCTGTTTCTCATTTTTATTCTTTCTGGGATGTGTTCAGTTGTCTGCCTCCTCACTTCTCTCCTCAAGTGTTTATGTTAATGTTTGTGTATTCTCTCTCTCTCTCTCTCTCTCTCTCTCTCTCTCTCCTCAGTTTTATGTTAATGTTTGTGTATTCTCTCTCTCTCTCTCTCTCTCTCTCTCTCTCTCTCCTTTCTCCTCTATCTTCCCTCCCTATCTCTCTCTCTCTCTCTCTCTCTCTCTCTCTCTCTCTCTCTCTTCCCCTCTCTCTCTCTCTCTCTCTCTCTACACTACCCCTCTCTCTGTTTTCACCTTATCTCTTTCTCTCTCTCTCTCTCTCTCTCTCTCTCTCTCTCTCAGACATAGATGAGTGTAATGCAACTGCTGGTATCTGTGGAGAGGGAGGGACCTGTCAGAACCAGGCAGGAAGCTACAGTTGCCTCTGTCTCCCTGGATACAGTAATCATGGCAACAAACAGGCGAGGTGCTCAGGTGAGGACAGAATATGGTACCATGATGCACTGCTTCCCACGATACGGTACAGTAAGGTACGATAACTTTGTCTGTCTTAGAAGAGGAACTAAAACAGGGTTCATATTTGAACAGTCTTTTATTACGTCTATATCTAACATAACATAACATTACATTACATCTATATCTAACATAACATTACATCTATATCTAACATAACATAACATTACATTACATCTATATCTAACATAACATTACATCTATATCTAACATAACATAACATAACATTACATCTATATCTAACATAACATAACATTACATCTATATCTAACATAACATAACTTTACAGCTATATCTAACATAACATTACATCTATATCTAACATAACATAACATTACATCTATATCTAACATAACATTACATCTATATCTAACATAACATAACTAACATCTATATCTAACATAACATAACATTTCATCTATATCTAACATAACATAACATAACATTACATCTATCTATATCTAACATAACATAACATACATCTATCTATATCTAACATAACATAACATTTCATCTATATCTAACATAACATAACATAACATTACATCTATCTATATCTAACATAACATAACATACATCTAACTATATCTAACATAACATAACATACATCTAACTATATCTAACATAACATAACTAACATCTATATCTAACATAACATAACATACATCTTTATCTAACATAACATAACATTACATCTATATCTAACATAACATAACATTACATCTATCTATATCTAACATAACATAACATAACATAACATTACATCTATCTATATCTAACATAACATAACTTAACATACATATATTTCTAACATAACATTACAATACATACATCTATATCTAACATAACATAGCATACGTCTAGCAGACGCTTTTATTCAAAAGCAGCTTATAGCAAGGAAGTGGATACATTTTCACAAGCGTGGCCCCAGCAGGAATCTGGGGGGGGAGGCACACAGGGTCATTGGCGGAGTCAGGTAGGAGACCTGAGCCAACTCCCCGTGCTTACAGGGTGGAGCGTCGTACTGGTCAGGCACCGTGTTATGTGGTGGAGTGTACGGTGTCTCCAGTGCATGTTCACAGCCCGGGAAAGTTACATCGCAGCTCCTCGAATCGGCCGGGCTAGAGTGGGCATCGAGCCAGGAGGGATTTACATGTACATTAGTTTACATACCTCTCATCTCGTCATAACTGTCCCTCCTCCTCTAAGACAATGACAATATGGTTCACAAGTCTTCTCCTACTCATACATTGCCTGCCACCTGTTATACAATCTACTACAAGCCCAAGGTTTCTCCCCTTCCTGGGTGGGGAGACTTCCTTCCCACAGTGGTCACAAGTTGTCTGCAACAGTTCCTGGATTGCTAACAGTCCCTCTTTCTTATGGACAAACATCATTATACAGAGACAGGGAAGAATTCTGTTAGTTATAGTTCTTTGTTAAATGTATACATCATTTAGTCATTATTCATAAAATTCATAACAGTGTGTGTGTGTGTGTGTGTGTGTGTGTGTGTGTGTGTGTGTCAACTACAGATGAGGATGAGTGTGTGTGGGTTCCCCCGGTGTGTGGCGCTCTGGGCATGTGCACAAGCACACCTGGCCGATACACCTGCACCTGTCCGTCAGGGCTCAGTAACCATGGCAACGGTACTCTTAGCCCTTGACCCCTTTAATTTGTTTGCGTTCCACTCCAAATGTTTGCCAGAATTCACAGCTGTACCCATCAAATGATACAGTAACAATTTGATGCCCTACTGAGCTGTCAGTGAGGTGGAGCGCAGCCATTGGTTGATACAATACAACACCTGCCCATCTTGTCAGACAGGAAGTCGACCATCAGCCAAACACATTATATGATATAGCACAGTTGATGACGTAGCACCAGCCATTGGTTGAAGCAAAGCAATGACTGCAGTGTAGTCGGACTGGAACGTGACCCCGTACCCTAAACCAGTTTGAACTGTGACCCCGTACCCTAAACCAATTTGAACGTGACCCGGTACCCTAAACCAGTTTGAACGTGACCCTGTACCCTAAACCATTATGAACGTGACCCCGTACCCTAAACCAGTTTGAACGTGACCCCGTACCCTAAACCAGTTTGAACGTGACCCCGTACCCTAAACCAGTTTGAACGTGACCCCGTACCCTAAACCAGTTGAAACGTGACCCCGTACCCTAAACCAGTATGACCGTGACCCCGTACCCTAAACCAGTATGAACGTGACCCCGTACCCTAAACCAGTTTGAACGTGACACCGTACCCTAAACCAGTTTGAACTGTGACCCCAAGACATCGTCTTGCAGGAGGCAGAACTAAGACTCTGGGTGCGTCCCAATAATGTCTCCTTTCTCGTGAAGTGTGCACTTGTTCACTTTCCTTCACTGAACTCACACTAGCATGCCTCCACCAAGCCAATGCTTTTAGTTTTGAAGTAGTGTACACTTCAGAAGGAAGGACAGAGTAGTGAAATGACTTAGTGGCCTCCTGGGTGGAATGTTTATTCATATTTTTCATAATTTTATCATTAATAAACACTTTCTTTAACTGCCGAAAATCTGGTCTTTCTTTGTCAAACGGTTTTGTTATATTTCAGTCTTCTGTGATGTATATAAAGTCTAATATCGGGATGAAAACTAAACAATTATACATTTCAGCTCTGTATCTGACATGGTAGAGGTGTCTTATTTTTTTCATCCCATAACCAGGTGTGTGAGGTGTATATTTTTGTATCAAAGTTTAAGACTACCAAGAAACACTGTGACCCTGTTTTAGCCTACTGCAGTAAAGCAATGGATGGCTGACACCCCTCATCTAAGGTTGTTGTTCTGGAATGTTCTTTGTTTTTTCTCTCTCTCTCTCTCTCTCTCTCTCTCTCAGACATAGATGAGTGTCATGTAACTGCTGGTATCTGTGGAGGGGGAGGGATCTGTCAGAACCAGGAAGGAAACTACAGTTGCCTCTGTCTACCTGGATACAGTAATCATGGCAACAAACAGGCAAGGTGCTCAGGTGAGGACAGAATCTGGTACCATGAGGCACTGCTTCCCAAGATATGGTACAGTAAGTTACGAAGAGGAACTAGAACAGGGTTCCTATTTGAACAGTCTTTAATTTACATCTATATCTAACATAACGTAACATAACATACATCAATATCTAATATATCATACATCTGTATCTAACATAACATAACATACATCTATATCTAAAATAACATTACATACATCTATATCTAACATAACATAACATATATCTGACATAACATAACATTACATACATCTATATCTAACATAACATAACATAACATATATCTGACATAACATAACATTACATACATCTATATCTAACATAACATACGTCGAGCAGACGCTTATATTCAAAAGCAGCTTATAGCAAGGTAGTGGATACATTTTCACAAGCATGGCCCCAGCAGGAATCTGGGGGGGAGGCACACCGGGAGGTACACGATATGGTACAAACGATATGGTACAGTAAGTTACGAAGAGGACCTAGAACAGGAACTAGAACTGGGTTCCTATTTGAGCAGTCTTTAATAACGTCTATATCTACATAACATAACATACATCTAGATCTAACATAACATAACATGCATCTATATCTAACATAACATAACATAACATGCATCTATATCTAACATAACATAACATTACATACATCTATATCTAACATAACAAACATAACATAACATACATCTTTATCTAATATAACATACATATATATCAAACATTACATACATTACATACATCTATATCTAACATAACATAACATTACATACATCTATATCTATATCTAATATAACATAACATTACATACATCTATATCTAACATAACATAACATTACATACATCTATATCTAACATAACATTACATTACATACATCTATATCTAACATAACATAACATTACATACATCTATATCTAACATAACATAACATTACATACATCTATATCTAACATAACATAACATACGCCGTCTAAAAGACACTTTTATTCAAAAGCGACTTACAGCAAGGGGAGTGGATACATTTTCACAAGTGTGGCCGCAACGGGACTCGTACCCACAACCCTTGGCAATGCTTTACCAACATAACCACACATCACCAAAAGGCTGTCTAGACCAGGGGAGTCAAACATACGGCTCATTAAACGATCTCAGTCAACATTTAAATGACTAAAACTTAACCGTGTTGAATTGATAATGGACCTACATGTATGTTCTCTCTCATCTGTCCAGTTGTTAACTCAAATCAAATCAAATGTTATTTGTCAAATGCGCCGAATACAACAGGTGTAGTAGACCTTACAGTGAAATGCTGACTGACAAGTCTTTAACCAACAATGCAGTTTTAAGACAAATAAGTAAAAAAATAGATTACTTATCTAAAAAGAAAAGAATATATCAATTAAAGAGCAGCAGTAAAATAACAGTAGTGAGGCTAAATAGAAGGGGGTACCAGTACAGAGTCAATGTGGAGGCTATATACAGGGGGTACCAGTACAGAGTCAATGTGGAGGCTATATACAGGGGGTACCAGTACAGAGTCAATGTGGAGGCTATATAGAAGGGGGTACCAGTACAGAGTCAATGTGGAGGCTATATACAGGGGGTACCAGTACAGAGTCAATGTGGAGGCTATATACAGGGGGTACCAGTACAGAGTCAATGTGGAGGCTAAATAGAAGGGGGTACCAGTACAGAGTCAATGTGGAGGCTATATACAGGGGGTACCAGTACAGAGTCAATGTGGAGGCTATATACAGGGGGTACCAGTACTGAGTCAATGTGGAGGCTATATACAGGGGGTACCAGTACAGAGTCAATGTGGAGGCTATATACAGGGGGTACCAGTACTGAGTCAATGGTGAGACTATATACAGGGGGTACCAGTACAGAGTCAATGTGGAGGCTATATACAGGGGGTACCAGTACTGAGTCAATGTGGAGGCTATATACAGGGGGTACCAGTACAGAGTCAATGTGGAGGCTATATACAGGGGGTACCAGTACTGAGTCAATGTGGAGGCTATATACAGGGGGTACCAGTACAGAGTCAATGTGGAGGCTATATACAGGGGGTACCAGTACAGAGTCAATGTGGAGGCTATATACAGGGGGTACCAGTACAGAGTCAATGTGGAGGCTATATACAGGGGGTACCAGTACAGAGTCAATGTGGAGGCTATATACAGGGGGTACCAGTACAGAGTCAATGTGGAGGCTATATACAGGTGGTACCGGTACAGAGTCAATGTGGAGGCTATATACAGGGGGTACCAGTACAGAGTCAATGTGGAGGCTATATACAGGTGGTACCAGTACAGAGTCAATGTGGAGGCTATATACAGGGGGTACCAGTACAGAGTCAATGTGGAGGCTATATACAGGGGGTACCAGTACAGAGTCAATGTGGAGGCTATATACAGGGGGTACCAGTACAGAGTCAATGTGGAGGCTATATACAGGGGGTACCAGTACAGAGTCAATGTGGAGGCTATATACAGGAGGTACCAGTACAGAGTCAATGTGGAGGTTATATACAGGTGGTACAAGTACAGAGTCAATGTGGAGGCTATATACAGGAGGTACCAGTACAGAGTCAATGTGGAGGCTATATACAGGGGGTACCGGTACAGAGTCAATGTGGAGGCTATATACAGGGGGTACCACTACAGAGTCAATGTGGAGGCTATATACAGGTGGTACCGGTACAGAGTCAATGTGGAGGCTATATACAGAGGGTACCGGTACAGAGTCAATGTGGAGGCTATATACAGGTGGTACCGGTACAGAGTCAATGTGGAGGCTATATACAGGGGGTACCAGTACAGAGTCAATGTGGAGGCTTTATACAGGGGGTACCGGTACAGAGTCAATGTGGAGGCTATATACAGAGGGTACCGGTACAGAGTCAATGTGGAGGCTATATACAGGTGGTACCGGTACAGAGTCAATGTGGAGGCTATATACAGGTGGTACCGGTACAGAGTCAATGTGCGGGGGCACCGGTTTGTTGAGGTAATTGAGGTAATATGTACATGTAGGTAGAGTTAAAGTGACTCTGCATCAATAATAAACAGAGAGTAGCAGCAGTGTAAAGGAGAAAGGGAGGGGGGCAATGCAAATAGTCAATTTGAATAGCTGTTCACGAGTCTTATGGTTTGGGGTTAGAAGCTGTTTAGACTCTTGGACCTAGACTTGGTGCTCCGGTACCGCTTGCTGTTCGGTAGCAGAGAGAACAACCTATGACTAGGTTGGCTGGAGTCTTCGACAAGTTTTAGGGCCTTCCTCTGACACCGCCTGGTATAGAGGTCCTGGATGGCAGGAAGCCTGGCCCCGATGATGTACTGGGCCGTACGCACTACCTTCTGTAGTACCTTGCGGTCGGAGGCCGAGCAGTTGCCATACCAGGCAGTGATGCAACCTTTCAATGGTGCAGATGTAGAACTTTTTGAGGATCTGAGGACCCATTTCAGTCTCCTGGGGGGGCAATAGGCGTTGTCGTGCCCTCTTCACCACTGTCTTGTTGTGTTTGGACCATGATAGTTTGTTGGTGATGTGAACACCAAGGAACTTGAAGCTCTCAACCTGCTCCACTACAGACCCGTCGATGCGAATGGGGGCGTGCTCGGTCCTCCTTTTCCTGTATTTCACAATCACAATAACTGTCATCCAAATGAAAGCTAGACAGTCAGTGAGCATCTAAAATTCCAAAATCAATGGATATTTTGGATAATTGGACGCCGAGGGAATATATCCAATTTTAAGTGCAGTCCTCTGGACCTCGTTGAAGCCAAATGCGGCACACTTGGAAAAATGAGTTTGACCCCCTGAACTAGACTGTTAGAGAGGTCACTACCCTCACTGATCCCCATGCTACTTCCTCAAACAGAGGTTACAGTTGTGCCACTGCAAACCACCTCATAAGGACAGGTCTAGGTTCAGTTTTACTGTGTAAGCCTGGATAATGGTGATCAGTATGGGACTATGTAAACTGATCTGAGTGTGGTGCTTATATTACAGTAGGGACTTTCCTCTGCTGCTGTAGATACCGTTATTCCACTGGCAGCTTCCTCTTTGTAGTGCTGAGGCCAAAATGACACCCCTTTCCCTATATAGTGCACTACATTAGACCAGGGCCCTATTCCCTGTATAGTGCACTACATTAGACCAGGGCCCATAGAGCACTATATAATAGGTTGTCATTTGGGATGTGTCCTAGGATGGTTACCATGGAAACATTTCATGACTGGTGTGCTGTGGGTTTCTGGGTGTTTTAATCTCCACCTCAACTTCCTCTCTGTCTCATGTCTTCATTTATATCTTAGTTAGTTGGTATCTGATGGTTAACATGGTTACCCATGGCAACAACTTGGATCTACTATTGTGGTGTGGTGTGTTGTGTTGTTGTGGTATGGTGTTGTGTTGGGGTGTGTGGTGGTGTGTTGTTGTGGTATGGTGTTGTGTTGTGTTGGGGTGTGTGTTGTGGTGTGTAGTGTTGTTGTGGTGTGTATTGTGGTGTGGTGTGTATTGTGGTGTGTGTTGTGTTGTGGTGTGTTGTGTTGTTGTGTTGTATTGTGGTGTGTAGTGTTGTGGTGTGTGTTGTGGTGTGTGTTGTGTAGTGTTGTTGTGGTGTGTTGTGTTGTTGTGGTGTGTGGTGTGTAGTGTTGTTGTATTGAGGTGTGTGTTATGTAGTGTTGTTGTATTGTGGTGTGTGTTGTGTAGTGTTGTTGTATTGTGGTGTGTGTTGTGTAGTGTTGTTGTGGTGTGTAGTGTTGTTGTATTGTGGTGTGTTGTGGTGTGTTGTGTTGGGGTGTGTGGTGTGTGGTGTGGTGTGTGGTGTGTGGTGTGTGGTGTGGTGTGTGGTGTGTGGTGTGTAGTGTTGTTGTATTGTGGTGTGTTGTATTGTTGTATTGTGTTGTGTGTTGTGGTGTGGTGTGTAGTGTTGTTGTATCGTGGTGTGTTGTGGTGTGTGTTGTGGTGTGTAGTGTTGTTGTATCTTGGTGTGTTGTGGTGTGTGTTGTGGTGTGTAGTGTTGTTGTATCGTGGTGTGTTGTGGTGTGTGTTGTGGTGTGTAGTGTTGTTGTATCGTGGTGTGTTGTGGTGTGTGTTGTGGTGTGTAGTGTTGTTGTATCGTGGTGTGTTGTGGTGTGTAGTGTTGTTGTATCGTGGTGTGTTGTGGTGTGTGTTGTGGTGTGTAGTGTTGTTGTATCGTGGTGTGTTGTGGTGTGTAGTGTTATTGTATCGTGGTGTGTTGTGGTGTGTGTTGTGGTGTGTAGTGTTGTTGTATCGTGGTGTGTTGTGGTGTGTAGTGTTGTTGTGTTGTGGTGTGTTGTGGTGTGTGTTGTGGTGTGTAGTGTTGTTGTATCGTGGTGTGTTATGGTGTGTGTTGTGGTGTGTAGTGTTGTTGTATCGTGGTGTGTTGTGGTGTGTAGTGTTGTTGTATCGTGGTGTGTTGTGGTGTGTGTTGTGGTGTGTAGTGTTGTTGTATCGTGGTGTGTTGTGGTGTGTGTTGTGGTGTGTAGTGTTGTTGTATCGTGGTGTGTTGTGGTGTGTGTTGTGGTGTGTAGTGTTGTTGTATCGTGGTGTGTTGTGGTGTGTGTTGTGGTGTGTAGTGTTGTTGTATCGTGGTGTGTTGTGGTGTGTGTTGTGGTGTGTAGTGTTGTTGTATCGTGGTGTGTTGTGGTGTGTGTTGTGGTGTGTAGTGTTGTTGTATCGTGGTGTGTTGTGGTGTGTGTTGTGGTGTGTAGTGTTGTTGTATCGTGGTGTGTTGTGGTGTGTGTTGTGGTGTGTAGTGTTGTTGTATCGTGGTGTGGTGTGGTTTGTGTTGTATTTGTATTTATTAAGGATCCCCATTAGTTCCAGTTCCAGTTATCATGTGTGTGTGTATGCATGTCTGTTATCATGTGTGTGTGTGTGCATGTCTGTTACCATGTGTGCGTGTGTGCATGTCTGTTATCATGTGTGTGTGTGCATGTCTGTTATCGTGTTTGTGCTTATGTTTGTGTTGCTTCACAGTCCCCACTGTTCCATAATTTTTATCCATTTTTTAAACTTACTTGATTTGGAAGAGATTTCCATGTAGTCATGGCTCTATGTAGTACTGTGTGTTTCCTGTTGTCTGTTCTGGACTTGGGTATTGTGAAGAGACCTCTGGTGGCATGTCTTGTGGGTTATCTGACTTGCCTAGTATGAAGATACACATACATTGTTGTTGTGGTGCAGAAAATACACAGGTGTGTTATTTGTCATTGTGTTTGTGTTGTTGTGGTGCAGAAAAGACACAGGTGTGTTATTTGTCATTGTGTTTGTGTTGTTGTGGTGCAGAAAAGACACAGGTGTGTTATTTGTCATTGTGTTTGTGTTGTTGTGGTGCAGAAAAGACACAGGTATGTTATTTGTCATTGTGTTTGTGTTGTTGTGGTGCAGAAAAGACACAGGTGTGTTATTTGTCATTGTGTTTGTGTTGTTGTGGTGCAGAAAAGACACAGGTGTGTTATTTGTCATTGTGTTTGTGTTGTTGTGGTGCAGAAAAGACACAGGTGTGTTATTTGTCATTGTGTTTGTGTTGTTGTGCAGGTGGGATTGTTTAGTTGCGTAGGTGTGATTGTGTTGTGTCCTGTTGTGTTATGTTGTGTTGTGTTGTGTTGTGCTGTGTAGTGTCGATCCAGGTGTGATTGTGTTGTGTCCTGTTGTGTTGTGTTGTGTTGTGTTGTGTTGTGTCCTGTTGTGTTGTGTTGTGTTGTGTTGTGCTGTGTAGTGTCGATCCAGGTGTGATTGTGTTGTGTCCTGTTGTGTTATGTTATGTTATGTTGTGTTGTGTTGTGTTGTGTCCTGTTGTGTTCTGTTATGTTGTGTTGTGTTATGTTGTGCTGTGTTGTGTCGATCCAGGTGTGATTGTGTTGTGTCCTGTTGTGTTATGTTATGTTATGTTGTGTTGTGTCCTGTTGTGTTATGTTATGTTGTGTTGTGTTGTGTTGTGTCCTGTTGTGTTATGTTGTGTTGTGTTGTGCTGTGTAGTGTCGATCCAGGTGTGATTGTGTTGTGTCCTGTTGTGTTCTGTTATGTTGTGTTGTGTTATGTTGTGCTGTGTTGTGTCGATCCAGGTGTGATTGTGTTGTGTCCTGTTGTGTCCTGTTATGTTGTGTTGTGTTGTGTTGTGTTGTGCTGTGTTGTGTCCTGTTGTGTTCTGTTATGTTGTGTTGTGTTATGTTGTGCTGTGTTGTGTCGATCCAGGTGTGATTGTGTTGTGTTGTGTTGTGTCCTGTTGTGTTATGTTGTGTTGTGTTGTGCTGTGTTGTGTCGATCCAGGTGTGATTGTGTTGTGTCCTGTTGTGTTCTGTTATGTTGTGTTGTGTTATGTTGTGCTGTGTTGTGTCGATCCAGGTGTGATTGTGTTGTGTCCTGTTGTGTCCTGTTATGTTGTGTTGTGTTGTGTTGTGCTGTGTTGTGTCGATCCAGGTGTGATTGTGTTGTGTCCTGTTGTGTTATGTTATGTTGTGTTGTGTTGTGTTGTGTCCTGTTGTGTTATGTTATGTTGTGTTGTGTTGTGTTGTGTCCTGTTGTGTTCTGTTATGTTGTGTTGTGTTATGTTGTGCTGTGTTGTGTCGATCCAGGTGTGATTGTGTTGTGTCCTGTTGTGTCCTGTTATGTTGTGTTGTGTTGTGTTGTGCTGTGTTGTGTCGATCCAGGTGTGATTGTGTTGTGTCCTGTTGTGTTATGTTATGTTGTGTTGTGTTGTGTTGTGTCCTGTTGTGTTATGTTATGTTGTGTTGTGTTGTGCTGTGTAGTGTCGATCCAGGTGTGATTGTGTTGTGTCCTGTTGTGTCCTGTTATGTTGTGTTGTGTTGTGTTGTGCTGTGTTGTGTCGATCCAGGTGTGATTGTGTTGTGTCCTGTTGTGTTATGTTATGTTGTGTTGTGTTGTGTTGTGTCCTGTTGTGTTATGTTATGTTGTGTTGTGTTGTGTTGTGTCCTGTTGTGTTATGTTATGTTGTGTTATGTTGTGCTGTGTTGTGTCGATCCAGGTGTGATTGTGTTGTGTCCTGTTGTGTTGTGTTATGTTATGTTGTGTCGTGTTGTGTTGTGTAGTGTTGTGTTGTGTCCTGTTGTGTTATGTTGTGTTGTGTTGTGCTGTGTAGTGTCGATCCAGGTGTGATGGCAGTGTTTTGTGTTTCCTTCAGTACTAACCTGTGACCAGTTTAAAGGGGATGAGACTCCTGGACAGGTGAGTTCTAAACCCAGACACCTGTGTTTTAATTAATACTTTCAAGAACTCTCTTCTGACACTACAATATATGTCCTGCTATAAATGTTTTTACTCACATGAAGTCAATGAACTTCTCCTCTCTCTCAGAATGTCCCAGGTTTAGCTGGTCTCCTGTCTCTGATGAGGAACAGCTGTTTGGCTTTAAATAACTCTGGGGACGCAGCCGGAGGGAGACTGACTGGAGATGGGTTACTGAAGGTAAACCACACACACACACACACACACACGCACACCCACACGGTGCAATCGGTGCAAAACACCTCGTTCACTCACTTCCTGTTTCCTGTTTCTACTTCCTGTGTGTAGAATGTCTTCACGCAGATAGACAGTTTCCTGTCTCAAGGTATCCTAAGCAACAGCCGTGAGGTGAGTAGGTTGCTCGGCGCTGTGGAGGACGCCATGAAGCTCATAGCGCCGCAGCTCAGAGACAACCACACCACCATGGAAACAGACCACACAGGTAACACACACAGACTCCTGAACACACACACACACACACACACACAAACATGCACACACACACACACACACACACACACGAACATGCACACACAAACACACACACACACACACACACACATGAACGCACATACACTACTGAACACACTCACACACATCCTCCTTCACCTTTTACCTTGTCCTTGTACACAGAGGCTGAGATTGCAGTGAGGAGGGGACAGACTCCGCCCATTGGGCCAATCAGCCTGGCCAATGACAACGCTCGACTGGACACCAGCTGGGAGACAGCCACTGGCAACGGGACGTACCCAGGTAGGCTACTCTTCATCATCATCATCACCATCATCACCATCATCTCGGCCATTCCTCACAGACCTCAATTATTAAGCTATTTTTATTTATGGTAGTGCACATGTACCTCAGGTCATTGCGGACCTGTTCCCTCAATCGATTTTGGTTAATACACACAGTAAAAGCCTCCTAGTGAATCTATTTAGAATAACCAAGCTCCTATTATTGATATATTCTAAGTATTTAGAACATCAAGTCAAAGATATCTTAAATCATTCCCCCCAAATTTGTGAATAAAGATCTCGTCACCACCCCTGTTGTGTACCAGTTCACCACTTGCCTGAAATAAACCCTCAATTCAGAGGTCAGATCTTTGTCTTACGGATCCTGGATCCGCCCGTGCACGGTTTTCAGCAGTTCCTTGGGACGACAGAGGCAGGTATTGAGATCCGGCTCGAGGAACCAAATTGTTACGAGAATTATGTTCTCGTAATCCAATTCAATTAAACTACTCGGTCTGCAACCCCGAATTTGTAAGATCCTGGTTGAATGAAACAGACGGAGGCCCAGCTAAAATAGTCAAAATGTTTATTCACGAGAGCACTGGTTCGTTGTACAAAACCATTCATTTTATACTGGATCCTTACGCACATACTTTCACACACAAACAGACTCCTTACGCACATACTTTCACACACAAACAGACTCCTTACGCACGTACTTTCACACACAAACAGACTCGTTACGCACATACTTTCACACACAAACAGACTCCTTACGCACATACATTCACACACAAACAGAATGTATGCAACACACATACTGTCTCACTACCCAACCGACAGAGATTCGGTAGACCTTGAGACATTGAGACGTACTCCCCGTCCTCACCCAAATCTCTAGTCAGGTTGGCACCGAATTTGGCTCAGACAGTCTGTGTTTTAAGATACTATAAAGACATATTGTACAGATATATTGTTTTACCCTAATTCTGACTAAAACTACACTCACAGATATATAATTTTACTGACTAAAACTACACACATCATTAGAATAATTTCATGATTCTCATCAATTTCATACAATTATATGGTTTCAGGGTGGAATATTCTAATCATTCATTTAAACATATAAATTCCATCAACACTAAGTACTCTAACTTTTAGTACCAATAACTTTCCAAAACTACCAATGTTGCCCAGAAATCTTGGATTCTGGATATTCTGTTTATTCCCTCTTTATTCCTGGAATCTTCCAACCAGGAAACCTGAAAAATCTGAGAATTCTGGGAAAGGTACAAGACATTCTGGTAACTTGTTTCTTTCTGTGCTTCACAGGTTTGACTCTGGCTGGGTTGGTGTGTTACAAGACAGTGGAGAGATATGTCAACAACTCCTTCCAGTACCTCACTGACACAGACACAGACACAGACACGGCGTCAAAGCCTAACTACCAGATCAGTTCCAAGGTGGTAACAGCTTTTGTCAGTAACCCAGCAACAGACCAACTCACCAAGCCTGTCATCCTCACCTTCAAACATCTACAGGTATCACTTAATAATATTACAATAGATGATGTTAATATATGATGTATGTAAATATTATAGTATATTATAATAGCTGATGTTAATATATGATGTATGTAAATATTATAGTATATTATAATAGCTGATGTTAATATATGATGTATGTAAATATTATAGTATATTATAATCGTACGTCTACAGCTAGGACTTTATCCTGACAATGGCCTAACATAATCACGATGGCCTAACATAATCACGATGGCCTAACATAATCAGGATGGCCTAACATAATCACGATGGCCTAACATAATCACGATGGCCTAACATAATCACGATGGCCTAACATAATCACGATGGCCTAACATAATCACGATGGCCTAACATAATCATGATGGCCTAACATAATCACGATGGCCTAACATAATCACGATGGCCTAACATAATCACGATGGCAAAACATAATCACGATGGCCTAACATAATCACGATGGCCTAACATAATCACGATGGCCTAACATAATCACGATGGCCTAACATAATCACGATGGCCTAACATAATCACGATGGCCTAACATAATCACGATGGCCTAACATAATCACGATGGCCTAACATAATCACGATGGCCTAACATAATCACGATGGCCTAACATAATCACGATGGCCTAACATAATCACGATGGCCTAACATAATCAGGATGGCCTAACATAATCAGGATGGCCTAACATAATCACGATGGCCTAACATAATCACGATGGCCTAACATAATCACGATGGCAAAACATAATCACGATGGCCTAACATAATCACGATGGCCTAACATAATCACGATGGCCTAACATAATCACGATGGCCTAACATAATCATGATGGCCTAACATAATCACGATGGCCTAACAATCACGATGGCCTAACATAATCACGATGGCCTAACATAATCACGATGGCCTAACATAATCACGATGGCCTAACATAATCACGATGGCCTAACATAATCACGATGGCCTAACATAATCACGATGGCCTAACATAATCACGATGGCCTAACATAATCACGATGGCCTAACATAATCACGATGGCCTAACATAATCACGATGGCCTAACATAATCACGATGGCCTAACATAATCACGATGGCCTAACATAATCATGATGGCCTAACATAATCACGATGGCCTAACAATCACGATGGCCTAACATAATCACGATGGCCTAACATAATCACGATGGCCTAACATAATCACGATGGCCTAACATAATCACGATGGCCTAACATAATCACGATGGCCTAACATAATCACGATGGCCTAACATAATCACGATGGCCTAACATAATCACGATGGCCTAACATAATCACGATGGCCTAACATAATCACGATGGCCTAACATAATCACGATGGCCTAACATAATCACGATGGCCTAACATAATCACGATGGCAAAACAATCACGATGGCCTAACATAATCACGATGGCCTAACATAATCACGATGGCCTAACATAATCACGATGGCCTAACATAATCACAATGGCCTAACATAATCACGATGGCCTAACATAATCACGATGGCCTAACATAATCACAATGGCCTAACATAATCACGATGGCCTAACATAATCACGATGGCCTAACATAATCACGATGGCAAAACATAATCACGATGGCCTAACATAATCACGATGGCCTAACATAATCACGATGGCCTAACATAATCACGATGGCCTAACATAATCACGATGGCCTAACATAATCACAATGGCCTAACATAATCACAATGGCCTAACATAATCACGATGGCCTAACATAATCACGATGGCCTAACATAATCAGGATGGCCTAACATAATCAGGATGGCCTAACATAATCACGATGGCCTAACATAATCACGATGGCCTAACATAATCACGATGGCCTAACATAATCACGATGGCCTAACATAATCACGATGGCCTAACATAATCACAATGGCCTAACATAATCACAATGGCCTAACATAATCACGATGGCCTAACATAATCAGGATGGCCTAACATAATCAGGATGGCCTAACATATTGACACTCTTGCTGCCTTCTGAAATGAAGAAACATTTCTCTAAGAAGTGCTTAGCCTCTCTCTCCCCCCCCCCCCCCAACCCAGGTGAGGGCAGAGTCATCAGAAATGAACTATACCTGTGTGTTCTGGCATGTCCATGGAAAGGACGGGGCGTGGTCAAGTCGTGGCTGTACCAAAGTCACATCTAACGCTACATACACCGTGTGTTCCTGTTCCCACCTTAGCAGCTTTGCTGTTCTCATGGCCCTCTACCCTGTAAAGGTACACACACACACACACACACACACACACACACACACACACACACACACACACACACCGGATGATGTCAAGATAATGCTCCTTAAGTCGGTTAGGAATTCTACTTTGTGCATGACACAAGTAATTTTTCAAACAATTGTTTACAGACAGATCATTTCACTTATAATTCACTGCATCACAATTCCAGTGGGTCACAAGTTTACATACACTAACTTGACTGTGCCTTTAACTTAGGATAGCTGAAGATGCTTAACATTAACTGAGGATAGCTGAAGATGCTTAACATTAACTGAGGATAGCTGAAGATGCTTAACATTCACTGAGGATAGCTGAAGATGCTTAACATTAACTGAGGATAGCTGAAGATGCTTAACATTCACTGAGCATAGCTGAAGATGCTTAACATTCACTGAGGATAGCTGAAGATGCTTAACATTCACTGAGGATAGCTGAAGATGCCTAACATTAACTGAGGATAGCTGAAGATGCTTAACATTAACCGAGGATAGCTGAAGATGCTTAACATTCACTGAGGATGGCTGAAGATGCTTAACATTCACTGAGGATAGCTGAAGATGCTTAACATTAACTGAGGATAGCTGAAGATGCTTAACATTCACTGAGGATAGCTGAAGATGCTTAACATTAACTGAGGATAGCTGAAGATGCTTAACATTAACTGAGGATAGCTGAAGATGCTTAACATTCACTGAGGATAGCTGAAGATGCTTAACATTAACTGAGGATAGCTGAAGATGCTTAACATTCACTTAGGATAGCTGAAGATGCTTAACATTCACTGAGGATAGCTGAAGATGCTTAACATTAACTGAGGATAGCTGAAGATGCTTAACATTCACTGAGGATAGCTGAAGATGCTTAACATTAACTGAGGATAGCTGAAGATGCCTAACATTAACTGAGGATAGCTGAAGATGCTTAACATTAACTGAGGATAGCTGAAGATGCCTAACATTATTAACTGAGGTCTTTGTCTTAAATGGTGCAGATGGGTCTTCAAACCAAACTAGCTAACTTTGTTAACAGGGTAATTCTCTCTTTCCCTCCCTCCCTGCATCTTGATGTTATACAGTGGTGATTTTAGCATGTTAATCTTGGGGGGGAAACCCAGAGAAATGTGGGATGCATGTCAGCAAGCCACTACACAACACAACACTAAACAATACATGAATTGCACTATAATGGTGAGAAACGGTGGCCACAAACTGTTAGGACCTACATAAACAGCAGTCCAAACACCTTACCACTGCTACACCTGGCTTTCAGCTGAGCCTTGTCCGGCAGCGAAACAGTTTATTCAGCCTCATTTACTGCCTTTAAAAAAATACATAGCTGATATGGCTGTCTTGCTTATTAAACAAAATTGTTTTCTACTGACAATTGAGATACAAACTATGTCATAAGGGGACGACAAGCGGCTAAGAGGCAATACGTCATTTTGATTAAGACATTAATGAGCGAACGACGACGGACGTGGTGAATATAACTATTTGTTCAGCAATTTTGAAATGTACATTGATAGAATTCAGAACACGGGTCGTTCTTGCAGTGTTCTCCCTCTACACCAAGTCAGAACCATAGGATAAATAAAGGGGGCATATAGACAATGAAAGCTCTTAAAACAGTGTTCTCCCTGAACAACAAGTCAGAACCATAGGATAAATAAAGGGGGCATATAGACAATGAGAGCTCTTACAATATTCAATGATTACATTTCTCTAAAACAGGTTATAGGCTCCATGTGCACCACCAAGTCTGAACGGTAGGTGAAATAAAGAGGTGAAAATAGACCAAACTACTAGGGTGAGGCACATTGAACGCCGTTTGGGTCTTTGATGTCAAAAAAGAAACACTTCAAATAACACCTTTCTATCATAGAATGTTGTGTGTGATGAATTTGTGTGTAGGCCAAGTGCCACCACTACTATCAGTAGCATTGTCAAAACTATACACAAAAAGTTATAAAGTAAGCACACCGGCCACGAACGATGTGTTTACAATCCTGCGTTGTTACAAATAGGCCAAAATATTAAGGTGAGGCACATGGGCAACTAACAGCTTACTACACAACATACACCTTCTTAGCTACAGTATACTTTGCGAAAGTATTCGGCCCCCTTGAACTTTGCGACCTTTTGCCACATTTCAGGCTTCAAACATAAAGATATAAAACTGTATTTTTTTGTGAAGAATCAACAACAAGTGGGAAACAATCATGAAGTGGAACGACATTTATTGGTTATTTCAAACTTTTTTAACAAATCAAAAACTGAAAAATTTGGCGTGCAAAATTATTCAGCCCCTTTACTTTCAGTGCAACAAACTCTCTCCAGAAGTTCAGTGAGGATCTCTGAATGATCCAATGCTGACCTAAATGACTAATGAGGATAAATACAATCCACCTGTGTGTAATCAAGTCTCCGTATAAATGCACCTGCACTGTGATAGTCTCAGAGGTCCGTTAAAAGCGCACAGAGCATCATGAAGAACAAGGAACACACCAGGCAGGTCCGAGATACTGTTGTGAAGAAGTTTAAAGCCGGATTTGGATACAAAAATATTTCCCAAGCTTTAAACATCCCAAGGAGCACTGTGCAAGCGATAATATTGAAATGGAAGGAGTATCAGACCACTGCAAATCTACCAAGACCTTGCCGTCCCTCTAAACTTTCAGCTCATACAAGGAGAAGAATGATCAGAGATGCAGCCAAGAGGCCCATGATCACTCTGGATGAACTGCAGAGATCTACAGCTGAGGTGGGAGACTCTGTCCATAGGACAACAATCAGTCGTATATTGCACAAATCTGGCCTTTATGGAAGAGTGGCAAGAAGAAAGAAATTTCTTAAAGATATCCATAAAAAGTGTAGTTTAAAGTTTGCCACAAGCCACCTGGGAGACACACCAAACATGTGGAAGAAGGTGCTCTGGTCAGATGAAACCAAAATTGAACTTTTTGGCAACAATGCAATACGTTATGTTTGGCGTAAAAGCAACACATCTGAACACACCATCCCCACTGTCAAACATGGTGGTGGCAGCATCATGGTTTGGGCCTGCTTTTCTTCAGCAGGGACAGGGAAGATGGTTAAAATTGATGGGAAGATGGATGGAGCCAAATACAGGACCATTCTGGAAGAACAAGACAAGACAAGACAAGACAATGATCCAAAACATAAAGCAAAATCTACAATGGAATGGTTCAAAAATAAACATATCCAGGTGTTAGAATGGCCAAGTCAAAGTCCAGACCTGAATCCAATCGAGAATCTGTGGAAAGAACTGAAAACTGCTGTTCACAATTGCTCTCCATCCAACCTCACTGAGCTCGTGCTGTTTTGCAAGGAGGAATGGGAAAAATGTTCAGCCTCTCGATGTGCAAAACTGATAGAGACATACCCCAAGCGACTTACAGCTGTAATCGCAGCAAAAGGTGGCGCTACAAAGTATTAACTTAAGCGGGCTGAATAATTTTGCACGCCCAATTTTTCAGTTTTTGATTTGTTAAAAAAGTTTGAAATATCCAGTTAATGTCGTTCCACTTCATGATTGTGTCCCACTTGTTGTTGAATCTTCACAAAAAAATACAGTTTTATATCTTTATGTTTGAAGCCTGAAATGTGGCAAAAGGTCGCAAAGTTCAAGGGGGACGAATACTTTCACAAGGCACTGTACATATCTCCCTGGCATATTACATCATTTATACAGCAGCATACCAGATATTTTTGGATTCACCTTATTGTGCTGTGCTCACTTGAACAGGAAGGTGGCGCGGCGATCCTTCATGGGCAAATTTTGTCATCAAAGTCTGGTATTCTCTGGATGTATGGTGCTTTCAGGACAACTGGGAACTCTGGAAAAATTATATCATGATGACGTCAGTGATCTACAGTATACATATCTCCCTTGCATATTACATAATTTATACAGCAGCATACCAGACATTTTTGGACTCATCTTATGAAGGTGGCAGGGCTTTACTTTGTGAGCAAATTTTATCATCAAACTTTGTCATCAAAGTCTGGCATTCTCTGGATTTATGGTGGGAACCCTGAAAAAAACACACACAGCCACTCCATTGAAATCAAGCTAAAGATTGCTTTGCATTGCTTGCAGTTAGCCACTGATTCCTTACAAACCACTTACTGTTGGGTTAAGACGGCGCCGGAGAAGAAGACAGACGTTTTACGTTCCCCCAACCGATTGTGTTTTTTTGTTTGTTTATTTACATTTGAATGACCTGTATTCCGCCATAAGCAAACCCAGAGTTGACGCTCCTAGTACCTGGGGACTTTAATGCAGGGAAACTTAAATCCAGTTTACCAAATTTCTATCAGCATGTTAAATGTGCAACCAGAGTGAAAAAAACTCTGGACCACCTATACTCCACACACAGAGACACATACAAAGCTCTCCCTCGCCCTCCATTTGGCAAATCTGACCATCATTCTATCCTTCTGATTCCTGCTTAGAAGCAACAATTAAAGCAGGAAGCACCAGTGACGAGATCAATAATAAAGTGGTCATATGAAGCAGATGCTGAGCTTCAGGACTGTTTTGCTATCACAGACTGGAATATGTCCCTGGATTACTCCGATGGCATTGAGGAGTACACCACATCAGTCTTTGGCTTCATCAATAAGTGCGTCGATGACGTCATCCCCACAGTGACCGTACGTACATTCCCCAACCAGAAGCCATGGATTACAGGCAACATACGCACTGAGCTAAAGGCTAGAGCTACCGCTTTCAAGGAGCTACCGCTTAACCCGTAAGCTTATAAAAAATCACGCTATGCCCTCCGATAAACCATTAAACAGGCAAAGCATCAATACAGGACTAACACGAAACCCAAACCGGCTGCGCGAGTGGTGTTCTGTCCTCCCACACCAAACGCGATCGACACGCAGGTTAAATATCAAAACAAACTCTGAACCAATTACAGTAATTTGGGGACAGGTCGAAAATCATTAAACATTTATGACAATTTAGCTAGCTAGCTTGCACTTGCTAGCTAATTTGTCCTATTTAGCTAGTTTGCTGTTGCCAGCTAATTTGTCCTGTGATATAAACATTGAGTTGTTATTTTACCTGAAATGGTATAAGGTCCTCTACTCCGACAATTAATCCACACATAAAACAGTCAACCGAATAATTTCTAGTCATCTCTCCTCCTTTTAGGCATTTTCTTCTCTTGACTTTATATTGCAATTGGCAATGTTTCATAAATTAGGTGCATTACTGCCACTGACCTCGTTCATCTTTCAGTCACCCACGTGAGGATAACCAATGAGGAGATGATACGCGGGTACATGCTTCTATAAACCAATGAGGAAAGGCAGGTCTTGCAGCGCGATCTGCATCACAAATAGAACTGACTTCTATTTTAGCCTTTGGCAATGCAAACGCTCGTTGGCACGCGTGAACAGTGTGGGTGCAATAATTGAATAATGTAGATTTCTAAATGTATTTTGCAACTCTTGCGCACTCTACGCGAGCAGTGTAGTCAGCCTGTAAGATCGAATCATACTACACCGACTCTGACACTCGTCGGATGTGACAGGCCTTTGCAAACCATTACAGACTACAAAGGGAAGCACAGCCGAGAGCTGCCCAGTGACACGAGCCTACCAGACAAGCTAAACCACCTCTATGCTCGCTTCGAGGCAAATAACACTGAAACATGCATGAGAGCACCAGCTGTGCTGGAAGACTGGTGCCCCCGCACATTGACTCTGTATCGGTACCCACCTGTATATAGTCTCACTATTGCTATTTTACTACTGCTTTTTAATTACTTGTACAACTTAATTACTTGCGCTACTTAATTACTGGTTACCTTTGTCTCTTATTCTTATCCATATATTTTTTAAACTGCATTGTTGGTTAGGGGCTCGTAATTAAGCATTTCACTGTGAGGTCTGTTGTATTCGGCGCATGTGACTAATAACATTTGATTTGATTAGTTGAATTTGCGATTTTCCCACTTGTTGTGTAATCTTTATGTCCAATGGCCGATGATACGTGTTATCTACAATTTCTCTTCATTATTTCCCTTCATATGACAAGGATTAAAAATGTCTACTTGATTCATGATGACTGCTAGCTAAGATTTTGAAAGTAAGATGTTGACATGATCAGTCCAATCAAAGCCATTATACATGTAATGTGATTTGACGTCATTTTATCTGTGGCCAATGACCTTGAGCATTCTTGAAAGGGGACTTGTAATTTAACTCTATGGCAGGACCCAAAGGGCTGACATTTTGGATGTCTACCCTTAATAAGGACTTAAACTTGGCGATGTTGTAGTGTCCCCATGAGTGACAGAATACTGAGCCAATCACGGTGCAATGCTCCTATTTTCTGCTGTCTCACCACACCACCACATAAAGCACTGAGCTGAAACACCTGCGTTCTGGAGTTGCATCACAGATAGCTGAGATAGATAATATATATATTTTTTTTTATTGTTTGCAAACTGATATGTGACACGTATTAATGGCAAAATAAAAACAGATGAATGATGGGTCAAAACTGATTGTTATATATTATGTAAACTCTCTCTTTCTCTACCTCTCTCTCTCTCTCTCTCTCTGTCTCTCTCTCTCTCTCTCTCTCTGTCTCTCTTTCTCTCTCTCTCTCTCTCTATGTCTCTCTCTCTCTCTCTACCTCCCTCTTTCCAGGATACATTTGAGCTGCGTCTGTTGACGTGGCTGGGTCTGTCGGTGTCTGTGGTGTGTCTGTTGCTGTGCATCCTGACATTCTGGCTGTGTCGGTCCATCCAGGGGACACGCACCACCATCCACCTCCACCTCTGTGTCTGCCTCTTCATCGCTGACCTCGTCTTCCTCAGCGGTATCTCTCACACACAGAACAAGGTGGGGATAAACATGTGGGGAGTGTGTGTGTGCGTGCGTGCGTGCGTGCGTGCGTGCGCGTGCGTGCGTGCGTGCGTGCGTGTGTGTGTGTATCAATCTAACGATGAAGGTATATTTATCTTTATAATATTTTCACTTTGAAGATTTGCTGTTGTAGGATGACAAACAAATAACTAAAAATAAACCCTTTTTACATTCAGTCAGATCTGAATTTGAGTTCAATTTGACTTTCATCTCTCCTCCTCTCCTCTCCTCTCCTCTCCTCTCCTCTCCTCTCCTCTCCTCTCCTCTCCTCTCCTCCTCCCCCTGTCTCTCCTCTCCTCTCCTCTCCTCTCCTCTCCTCTCCTCCTCCCTGTCTCTCCTCTCCTCTCCTCTCCTCTCCTCTCCTCTCCTCTCCTCCTCCCTGTCTCTCCTCTCCTCTCCTCTCCTCTCCTCCTCCCTGTCTCTCCTCTCCTCTCCTCTCCTCTCCTATCCTCTCCTCTCCTCCTCCCTGTCTCTCCTCTCCTCTCCTCTCCTCTCCTCTCCTCCTCCCTGTCCCCCCTCTCCTCTCCTCTCCTCTCCTCTCCTCTCCTCTCCTCTCCTCTCCTCTCCTCTCCTTTCCTTTCCTCTCCTCTCCTCTCCTCTCCTCTCCTCCTCCCTGTCTCTCCTCTCCTCTCCTTTCCTTTCCTCTCCTCTCCTCTCCTCTCCTCTCCTCTCCTCTCCTCTCCTCTCCTTTCCTCTCCTCTCCTCTCCTCTCCTCTCCTCTCCTCTCCTCCTCCCTGTCTCTCCTCTCCTCTCCTCTCCTCTCCTCTCCTCTCCTCTCCTCTCCTCTCCTCTCCTCTCCTCTCCTCTCAGGGAGGATGTAGGGTTGTAGCAGGTCTCCTCCACCTGTTCTTCCTAGGATCCTTCAGTTGGATGTTGTTAGAGGGGGTTCAGCTCTACCTCATGGTGGTCCTGGTCTTCAACACTACCATAAGGTATTGGATATATTTACTCTGTGGTTATAAATTATTATGCGTTAGTATATATTTAGAGTATATATTTGTATTTATTTGTATCATACATTCATGTTTAATTCATTTAGATACGGAATGTCTGTATTTATATTATTTATATCATTTCCTTTTGGGGTCACTTAAAAATGTCTGTGTTTTTGTCCATTAAAATAACATCAAATTGATCAGAAACAGTGTAGACATTGTTAATGTTGTACATTACTATTGTAGCTGGAAACTACTGATTTTGTAATATAATATCTACATAGGCCTACAGAGACCCATTATCAGCAACCATCACTCCTGTGTTCCAATGGCATGCTGTGTGTTAGCCAATCCAAGGTTATCATTTTAAAAGGCTAATTGATCGTTAGAAACCCCTTTTGCAATTATGTTAGCACAGCTGAAAACTGTTGTTTTGATAAAAGAAGCAATTAAACTGTCCTTCTTTAGACTAGTTAAGTATCTGAAGCATCAGTATTTGTGGGTTCGATTACAGGCTGAAAATGGCCAAAAACAAATAACTTTCTTCTGAAACTCGTCAGTCTATTCTTGTTCTGAGAAATGAAGGCTATTCCATGCGAGAAATTGCCAAGAAACTGAAGATCTCGTACAACGTTGCGTACTAGTCGCTTCACAGAACAGCACACACGGTCTCTAACCAGAATAGAAAGGGGAGTGGGAGGCCCCGATGCATAACTGAGCAAGAGGACAAGTACATTAGAGTGTCTAGTTTGAGAAACAGACGCAGAACAGACACAGAAACAGAAATCCTCAACTGGCAGCTTCATTAAATAGTACCTACAAAACACCAGTCTCAACGTCAACAGTGAAGAGGCGACTCCGGGATGGTGGCCTTCTAGGAAAAGTTCCTCTGTCCAGTCTCAACGTCAACAGTGAAGAGGCGACTCCGGGATGCTGGCCTTCTAGGAAAAGTTCCTCTGTCCAGTCTCAACGTCAACAGTGAAGAGGCGACTCCGGGATGCTGGCCTTCTAGGAAAAGTTCCTCTGTCCAGTCTCAACGTCAACAGTGAAGAGGCGACTCCGGGATGCTGGCCTTCTAGGCAGAGTTCCTCTGTCCAGTCTCAACGTCAACAGTGAAGAGGCGACTCCGGGATGCTGGCCTTCTAGGAAAAGTTCCTCTGTCCAGTCTCAACGTCAACAGTGAAGAGGCGACTCCGGGATGCTGGCCTTCTAGGCAGAGTTCCTCTGTCCAGTCTCAACGTCAACAGTGAAGAGGCGACTCTGGGATGCTGGCCTTCTAGGAAAAGTTCCTCTGTCCAGTCTCAACGTCAACAGTGAAGAGGCGACTCCGGGATGGTGGCCTTCTAGGCAGAGTTCCTCTGTCCAGTGTCTGTGTTCTTTTGCCCATCTTAATCTTTTATTTTAAATGGCCAGTCTGAGATATGGATTTTCTTTGAATCTCTGCCTAGAAGGCCAGCATCCCCTACTTTATTTTATCTTGCTCTGATCTTTTTCATATAAAAATAAATGTTACCCCCTGTTACGGTTTTCTTCCTGGGAAGGAGAGGCGGATCAAAATGCAGCGTGGGTATTGGTTAAACATCTTTAATAAAGATGATAACGTGAACAATATACATATATATATATATATATATATATATATATATATATATATATATATACAAACCAAGAAACCGTGGAAAAACCAAAACAACTGGTGCAAACTGGTGCAAAACACAGAGACAGGAAACAATCACCCACGAAATACCCAAAGAATATGGCTGCCCAAATATGGTTCCCAATCAGAGACAACGATAAACACCTGCCTCTGATTGAGAACCACTCTAGGCAACCATAGACTTACATAGAATACTATACTAAACACAACCCCATCAATCTACAAAACCCCTAGACAAGAGAAACACATAATCACCCATGTCACACCCTGGCCTAACCACAATAACAAAGAAAACACAAAATACTAAGGCCAAAATACTAAGGCCACCCCCTTTTCTCCCCAATTTCGTGGTATCCAATTGTTAGTAATCGCTACAACTCCAATACGGGCTCGGGAGAGACAAAGGTCGAAAGCCATGCGTCCTCCGAAACACAACCCAACCAAGCCGCACTGCTTCAGAACAGCACGCCTCCAACCCGGTAGCCAGCCGCACCAATGTGTCAGAGGAAACACCATGCACCTGGCTACCTTGGTTAGCCACATGCACTGCACCCGGCTGCCACAGGAGTCACTGGTATGTGATGAGACAAGGATATCCTTACCGGCCAAACCCTCCCTAACCCACAAATGTGCATCGCCCCACGGACCTCCCAATCGTGGCCGGCTGCGACAGAGCCTGGGCGAGAACCCAGAGTCTCTGGTGGCACAGCTAGCGCTGCGATGCAGTGCCCTAGAGCACTGCGCCACCCGGGAGGCTTATCTCTTATCTACCTTGGTGTGTTACCTTTTCTTCTAACTGTTATTTTATGAAGCTCTGTGATTCTTCTTCTTACTGTAAACCTCTGTACCTGTATTTAATGAATCTGTGATTCTTCGTCTTACTGTAAACCTCTGTACCTGTATTTTATGAAGCTCTGTGATTCTTCTTCTTACTGTAAACCTCTGTACCTGTATTTAATGAATCTGTGATTCTTCTTCTTACTGTAAACCTCTGTACCTGTATTTTATGAAGCTCTGTGATTCTTCTTCTTACTGTAAACCTCTGTACCTGTATTTAATGAATCTGTGATTCTTCGTCTTACTGTAAACCTCTGTACCTGTATTTTATGAAGCTCTGTGATTCTTCGTCTTACTGTAAACCTCTGTACCTGTATTTTATGAAGCTCTGTGATTCTTCTTCTTACTGTAAACCTCTGTACCTGTATTTAATGAATCTGTGATTCTTCGTCTTACTGTAAACCTCTGTACCTGTATTTCATGAAGCTCTGTGATTCTTCTTCTTACTGTAAACCGCTGTACCTGTATTTAATGAATCTGTGATTCTTCTTCTTATTGTAAACCTCTGTACCTGTATTTTATGAAGCTCTGTGATTCTTCTTCTTACTGTAAACCTCTGTACCTGTATTTTATGAAGCTCTGTGATTCTTCTTCTTATTGTAAACCTCTGTACCCGTATTTTAGGAAGCTCGTTGATTCTTCTTCTTATTGTAAACCTCTGTACCAGTATTTTATGAAGCGTGTTGATTCTTCTTCTTATTGTAAACCACTGTATATGTATTTTATGAAGCTCTGTGATTCTTCTTCTTATTGTAAACCTCTGTACCTGTATTTTATGAAGCTCTGTGATTCTCCTTCTTACTGTAGACCTCTGTACCTGTATTTAATGAATCTCTGGGATTCTTCGTCTTATTGTAAACCTCTGTACCTGTATTTTATTAAGCTCTTTGATTCTTCGTCTTACTGTAAACCTCTGTACCTGTATTTTATGAAGCTCTTTGATTCTTCATCTTATTGTAAACCTCTGTACCTGTATTTTATTAAGCTCTTTGATTCTTCGTCTTACTGTAAACCTCTGTACCTGTATTTTATGATGCTCTTTGATTCTTCTTATTGTAAACCTCTGTACCTGTATTTAATGAATCTCTGTGATTCTTCATCTTACTGTAGACCTCTGTACCTGTATTTTATGAATCTCTTTGATTCTTCGTCTGACTGTAGACCTCTGTACCTGTATGCTGTGGGATATGGACTGCCACTGGCTATAGTCATCATCTCTGCTATCACCTACCCAGATGGATACGGTACCACACAACAGTGAGTCTGAGTCTGTGTCTCTAACTCTCTCCCTGTGTGTGTGTGTGTGTGTGTGTGTGTGTGTGTGTGTGTGTGTGTGTGTGTGTGTGTGTGTGTGTGTGTGTGTGTGTGTGTGTGTGTGTGTGTGTGTGTGTGTGTGTGTGTGTGTGTGTGTGTGACAGAGTGTAGTGAATCTGTCCCATATAAATAACCTGTCAGCTGCTGGTTGTCTCTGGACAGAGGTTTTCTTAAACATAATTATAACATGTAAATAACACCAGATAACATAATTCCAACTTGAATATAACCTTATTCTAACTATATCCACTTGGTGTGTAATCTGTTAGTTGTCTCCAGAGAAAGGTCCTTGATTGAACCTAACTTAAAATTAACAGAAATATGTTTTTAACCTAAATCTAATGTTATTCTCTCTGTGTGTCTTTGTCAGCTGTTGGTTGTCTCTGGAGAGAGGATTCATCTGGAGTTTCTTCGGCCCAGTGTGCACCATCATCTTCCTCAACGCTTTCATCTTCATCATCACTGTCTGGAGGCTGGCCCAGAAGTTCTCTAGTCTCAACCCTGACCTCTCCAACCTACACAAGATCAAGTAAGGGGTGTGTGTGTGTGTGTGTGTGTGTGTGTGTGTGTGTGTGTGTGTGTGTGTGTGTGTGTGTGTGTGTGTGTGTGTGTGTGTGTGTGTGTGTGTGTGTGTGTGTGTGTGTGTGTGTGCGTGTGTGTGTGTGTGTGTGCGCGTGTGTGTGCGTGTGTGTGTGTTTGTCCCAAAATAAAATGTAACAATTGACAATTTTATTTTCTGCTGCATTGAAACCCCAAAAATAAAAACAGTTTTATTGAAAGTCTCCCCTACGGCTGTAAACAGAGACTAGTATTTCACAGAGAGGCTTTGTTCACTCACACTCCATAATACAGTGAAAAATTGTTTATCTTACAAAAAGGCCATCCATCTCCAACACCTTAATGAGTGACAGATACGAAAGCATTAACTGCAATGATACCATGTTATACATTTTATACATGTCGTACAACCTAGTATGATACCATGTTATACATACAACCAAGTATGATACCATGTTATACACGTCGTACAACCAAGTATTGATACCATGTTATACATGTCGTATAACCAAGTATGATACCATGTTATACATGTCGTACAACCAAGTATGATACCATGTTATACACGTCGTACAACCAAGTATGATACCATGTTATACATGTCGTACAACCAAGTATGATATCATGTTATACATGTCGTACAACCAAGTATGATACCATGTTATACATGTTGTACAACCAAGTTAATCTTTAAGCCGATGTATAACACTTGTATGTTTTCTGAATGTTTATAACGAGTATTTCTGTTTTTGAATTTGGAGCTCTGCAATTTCACTGGATGTTGGCTAGCGTACCCTAGTGAGGTTAAAAGCTTAACTTCTTGTTAATCCAGCCGCTTTGTCAGATTTCAAAAAGGCTTTACGGCAAAAGCAAACCATGCAATTATCTGAGGACAATTTTTTCCCATTGTCTCCTCATCCCCTAGGTACACTCCAAGATACTTAAAACCTCTCTTGCACCATTCCCATTGTCTCCTCATCCCCTAGGTACACGCCAAGATACTTAAAACCTCTCTAGCACCATTCCCATTGTCTCCTCATCCCCCAGGTACACTCCAAGATACTTAAAACCTCTCTAGCACCATTCCCATTGTCTCCTCATCCCCTAGGTACACGCCAAGATACTTAAAACCTCTCTAGCACCATTCCCATTGTCTCCTCATCCCCCAGGTACACGCCAAGATACTTAAAACCTCTCTAGCACCATTCCCATTGTCTCCTCATCCCCTAGGTACACTCCAAGATACTTAAAACCTCCCTTGCACCATTCCCATTGTCTCCTCATCCCCTAGGTACACTCTAAGATACTTAAAACCTCTCTAGCACCATTCCCATTGTCTCCTCATCCCCTAGGTAAACTCCAAGATACTTAAAACCTCCCTTGCACCATTCCAACCCCCTTGGCAAAGCCATGATCCCACCAGACCATTTCCCATTCTGTAAAGCACAACTTTTTTCCCAATTTACCTTTCCAGAGGATACTCCCTTAATTAAATCG
The DNA here is from genome assembly GCF_045791955.1 of Oncorhynchus clarkii lewisi. Taxonomy (NCBI): domain Eukaryota; kingdom Metazoa; phylum Chordata; class Actinopteri; order Salmoniformes; family Salmonidae; genus Oncorhynchus; species Oncorhynchus clarkii. Next base: position 6,434,929 of record NC_092159.1, on the reverse strand, counting down.
ATCAACCATGAGACTCAAACTATCCACCTCCGCTTGATTTTTCACCAAAATAACTCCATCATCAGCATATGCTGAGAGAGGAACAGGAGGAATATCCTCTGAAAGGTTCACCCCTTCAATGCGACATCTAATGCTATTTAGTAGTGGATCTATGGCGATGGCAAACAACATTCTGGACAACGAACACCGCTGCCTAATTCCTCTACACACTTTAAAAGGAGCACTGAAGCCACCGTTAACTTTCAATACTCTTTCAATGTCACCATATATCACCCTGATCATGGCAATAAAACCAGAACTGAAGATTATAGCCTCAAATGTGTGCCATAGGTATTTATGTTCTACTCGGTCAAATGCCTTTTCCTGATCAATTGAAATTAGACCAGCGTCCAGTCCAATCGCCCTAGAGACGTCCCAAAAATCCAGAATCAGGGAAATATTATCTCCTATCTGCCTGCCGGGAACACAGTAGGACTGGATCGTGCGTATGATTTGCCCCATCACCTCCCTCAGCCTGTTGGACAAAGCCTTGGACAGGATTTTATAATCATTGCACATTAAGGCCACCGGCCTCCAGTTCTTCACCCTCCCTAGGGTCACCCTTTGTTGAGTGTAGGAGGCTATATTTTAGTTTTTGGCTAAAAAACGTACCCATTTGAAACTTCCTATTTCTCAGGCCCAGAAACTAGAATATGCATATAATTGTCAGATTAGGATAGAAAACACTCTAAAGTTTCAAAAACTGTCAAAATATTGTCTGTGAGTATAACTTAACTGATATTGCAGGCGAAAACCTGAGGAAAATCCAACAAGGGGGTGCTGTTTTTCCTGAAAGCTCCCTGTTCCATTGGATGCCTTTTCTCCATTTAAAGGGATATCAACCAGATTCATTTTCCTATGGCTTCCACATGGTGTGAACTTTAGACATAGTTTCAGGCTTTTATTTTGAAAAATGAGCGAGAAAGAACCCGTCGCGTCTGTGGATGGCTGGGTGCCAGCAGAGTTTAACATGAGCAACAGCCATTTTCTCTCTCTCTCTCTGGAAGAAGCTACATTCCGGTTGACATATTATCGATTATATATTGTAAAAACAACCTGAGGATTGATCATAAAAAAACATTTTACATCTTTCCATGCACTTTACGGATACTATTGGATCTTTCGTCTGCGATGTCGTGACCGCTCGAGCCTGTGGATTTCTGAACATAACGCGCCAAACAAAAGGAGCTATTTTGGATATAAAAATCATCTTTATGGAACAAAAGGGACATTTATTTTGTAACTGGGAGTCTCGTGAGTGAAAACATCCGAAGAACATCAAAGGTAAACGATTAATTTGATTGCTTTTCTGATTTTCGTGACCAAGCTTCCTGATGCTAAGTGTACACAATTTTTTGTTGTGCTATCGATAAACTTACACAAACGCTTGGATTGCTTTCGCTGAAAAGCATAATTTCAAAATCTGACACGCCAGGTGGATTAACAACAAGCTAAACTGTGTTTTGCTATATTGCACTTGTGGTTTCATTAAGATTTTATATTTTTAGGAATTTAATTTGAATTTGGAGCTCTGTAATTCAGAGGATGTTGATGAAAATGATCCTGCCAACGTGCGTCAAGAATTAATCCTCAACTGATTTATCATCTCTACAACCTGTTTATCCTCAACTGATTTATCATCTCTACAACCTGTTAATCCTCAACTGATCTATCATCTCTACCACCTGTTTATCATCTCTACAACCTGTTAATCCTCAACTGATTTATCATCTCTACCACCTGTTTATCATCTCTACAACCTGTTTATCATCTCTACAAACTGTTAATCCTCAACTGATCTATCATCTCTACAACCTGTTCATCATCTCTACAACCTGTTTATCCTCAACTGATTTATCATCTCTACAACCTGTTTATCATCTCTACAAACTGTTTATCCTCAACTGATCTATGATCTCTACAACCTGTTAATCATCTCTACAACCTGTTTATCATCTCTACAACCTGTTTATCATCTCTACAAACTGTTAATCCTCAACTGATCTATCATCTCTACCACCTGTTCATCATCTCTACAACCTGTTAATCCTCAACTGATTTATCATCTCTACCACCTGTTTATCATCTCTACAAACTGTTTATCCTCAACTGATTTATCATCTCTACCACCTGTTCATCATCTCTACAACCTGTTAATCCTCAACTGATTTATCATCTCTACCACCTGTTCATCATCTCTACAACCTGTTAATCCTCAACTGATTTATCATCTCTACCACCTGTTCATCATCTCTACAACCTGTTAATCCTCAACTGATTTATCATCTCTACCACCTGTTTATCATCTCTACAAACTGTTTATCCTCAACTGATCTATGATCTCTACAACCTGTTAATCATCTCTACAACCTGTTTATCATCTCTACAACCTGTTTATCATCTCTACAAACTGTTTATCCTCAACTGATCTATGATCTCTACAACCTGTTCATCATCTCTACAACCTGTTTATCCTCAACTGATTTATCATCTCTACAACCTGTTTATCATCTCTACAACCTGTTTATCATCTCTACAACCTGTTTATCATCTCTACAACCTGTTTATCCTCAACGGATCTCAGATCTCTACAACCTGTTCATGATCTCTACAACCTGTTCATCATCTCTACAACCTGTTCATCATCTCTACAACCTGTTTATCCTCAACTGATCTATCATCTCTACCTTCCTCTTAGTATTAGAACCTTCACCACCCCTTAAATTCTTCCTCTTCCTCCTCAGTACTTTGAAAACAGCTGCTTCATTTTCCATTGTTTCACTCTCCCCTTGAAGTCCCGTTTCATTTTCCAGCACCTCCTCCGCGACCTCCATCGCAGTTTCACCTACTGCCCCCCACCCTCTTTTCCCTGCTCTACCACAACTTCCCACGTAGCCACATTGCTCTCCTTTCCTATTTCTCCCACCACGTCTGCCCACCTTCTCCCTTCTCCTTAACCCATAGCCTGTTCATCCCTTCTCCTGAACCCTCAGCCTGTTCATCCCTTCTCCTGAACCCGTAGCCTGTTCATCCCTTCTCCTGAACCCTCAGCCTGTTCATCCCTTCTCCTGAACCCTCAGCCTGTTCATCCCTTCTCCTGAACCCTCAGCCTGTTCATCCCTTCTCCTGAACCCTCAGCCTGTTCATCCCTTCTCCTGAACCCTCAGCCTGTTCATCCCTTCTCCTTAACCCATAGCCTGTTCATCCCTTCTCCTGAACCCTCAGCCTGTTCATCCCTTCTCCTGAACCCTCAGCCTGTTCATCCCTTCTCCTGAACCCTCAGCCTGTTCATCCCTTCTCCTTAACCCATAGCCTGTTCATCCCTTCTCCTGAACCCTCAGCCTGTTCATCCCTTCTCCTTAACCCATAGCCTGTTCATCCCTTCTCCTGAACCCTCAGCCTGTTCATCCCTTCTCCTGAACCCTCAGCCTGTTCATCCCTTCTCCTGAACCCTCAGCCTGTTCATCCCTTCTCAGTGTTTTTTTAGCTTCACCAGTGCCAGAGCTGCTACCGGGATCTGCACGCTCGTTCTCTGGACAATTACACACCAAGTACCCCTCTCTTCCACACCCAAAGCATTTCATTGACTCGGTAGAAGCGTAGAACACATAATCAAACCCATCAATCTTGAAACTGAATGCTAAATTCAGTTCGTCAGTATCCTTCTTTAAAATCATGTGCACTTGTCTCCTATGAGATATGACATGTTTCAGCAAAGCCGATTTTCAGCCAAAAATAATATTTTTTTAAATGTAGGAACAAGTTCTCCATGACGACATACCTCTCGCTCCAACACTTCTCTAACAAAAGGGGGCAACGTTAGAAAGTATAGCTCCTCCCCTCTTCCTCCCTCCCTCCTCCCTCCCCCTTTCTAACACAACACCATTCTCAACTATCCACGAGGGAACACTGACGTGTGTATATCCCGCAACACAACACCACTCTCAATTATTCATGAAGGAACACCGACGTCTGTGTCTCCAGCAACACAACACCACTCTCAACTATCCACGAGGGAACACCGACGTCTGTGTCTCTCTAACACAACACCACTCTCAACTATCCACGAGGGAACACCGACGTCTGTGTCTCTCTAACACAACACCACTCTCAACTATCCACGAGGGAACACCAACACAACACCACTCTCAACTATCCACGAGGGAACACCGACGCCTGTGTCTCCCGCAACACAACACCACTCTCAACTATCCACGAGGGAACACCGACGTCTGTGTCTCCCGCAACACAACACCACTCTCAACTACTCATGAGGGAACACCAACGTCTGTGTCTCCCGCAATTTATTGTTACACAATAAATGTATGTTCAATAAAGTCACTCTTTATGTCCAAAAACCTCAGTTTAAATTGACGCGTTATTTGAGACAATGCATTACTGAACATAATATCCGATGAAATTGCAGAGAGCCACATCAAATCACAGAAATACTCATCATAAACATTGATAAAAGATACAATTGTTAAACATAGGATTGAAGATAAACTTCTAGTTAATCCAGCAGCTGTGTCAGATTTCAGAAAGGCTTTACGGCGAAAGCAAACCATGCTATTATCTGAGGACAGCACCCCATCAAACAAACACAGACAATCATAATTCAACCCGCCAGGCGCAACACGAAACTCAGAAATAAAGATATAATTCATGCCTTACCTTTGACAAGCTTCTTCTGTTGGCACTCCAATACGTCCCATAAACATCACAAATGGTCCTTTTTTTCAATTAATTCCATCGTTATATATCCAAAATGTCAATTTATTTGGCGTGTTTGATCCAGAAAAAAAACAGTTACCACTCGCGCAACATGACTACAAAATATCTCATAAATGACCTGTAATCTTTGTCCAAACATTTCAAACAACTTTCCTAATACAACTTTAGGTATTTTTTAACGTAAATAATCGGTCACATTTAAGCCGGGATAAACAACGTTCAATACCGGAGGAAAACGATGTGTAGCGAGCATTTCTGGTCACGCGCCTCTATAAAACAGTACATTTCACTCAACCCTCGTTCTGAACAGCCGTACTTCTTCATTTCTCAAAGGAAAAACATCAACCAATTTCTAAAGACTGTCGACATCCAGTGGAAGCGATGGGAACTGCAAGCAACTGCCTTAGAATCCCAATGAAAACTCATTGAAAAGAGAATGAACTCAACAAAAAAAATCCTGGATGTTTTGTCCTTGGGGTTTTGCCTGCTACATACGTTCTATTTTACTCACAGACATTATTCAAACTGTTTTAGAAACTTCAGAGTGTTTTCTATCCAAAACTACTAATAATATGCATATCCGAGCTTCTGGGCCTGAGTAGAAGTTTACGCTTCTCATCCAGACGTCGAAATACTGCCCCCAAGTCATAAGAAGATATTACAAAGCCATCACCTACAGAGAGATGAACCTGGAGAAGAGTCCCCTAAGCAAGATGGTCCTTGGGCTCTGTTCACAAACACAACCACACCGCACAGAGCCCCGCGACAGCAACACAATTAGACCCAACCAAATCATGAGAAAACGAAAAGATAATTTCTTGACACATTGGAAAGAATTAACAAAAAGACTGAGCAAACTAGGATGACTGAGCAAACCTGATCACTGTGACTGACCCAAACTTAAGGAAAGCTTTGAATATGTACAGACTGAGCTGCACTTCCTAACCTCCTGCCCAATGTATGACCATATTAGAGACACATATTTCCCTCAGATTACACAGATCCACCAAGAATTTGAAAACAAACCCGATTTTGATAAACTCGCACAGTGTGCCATCACAGTGTGCCATCACAGTGTGCCATCACAGTGTGCCATCACAGTGAGCCCTCACAGTGTGCCCTCACAGTGTGCCATCACAGTGTGCCATCACAGTGTGCCCTCACAGTGTGCCTTCACAGTGTGCCATCACAGTGTGCCTTCACAGTGTGCCATCACAGTGTGCCATCACAGTGTGCCATCACAGCAGCAAGATTTGCGACCTATATTTATGTTTATTTATTTTCCCTTTTATACTTTAACTATTTGCACATAGTTAAAACACTGTATAAAGACATGATATGACATTTAAAAAGTCTTTATTCTTTGGGAACTTCTGTGATTGTAATGCTTACTGTTCTTTTTTATTGTTCATTTCACTTTCGTATATTATCTACTTCACTTGCTTTGGCAATGTGAACATATGTTTCCCATGATAATAAAGCAACTTGAATTTAATTGAATTGACAGAGTAAGGAAGGTAGAGATAGACAGAGACAGAGAGACAGAGTGACAGAGAGAGGAATGGATAGAGAGACAGAGACAGAGAGACAGAGAGACAGAGAGACAGAGAGACAGAGAGACAGAGAGACAGACAGACAGACAGACAGACAGACAGACAGACAGACAGAGAGAGGTGAATGGAGAAATAAAGTTGAATGTTAGGACAGCCAAAACTCCTTGGTGTGTGAATGAATGAATTAATGCAATTCAGATTTTATTTGTGAAGTAAAACTTCTAAAACTGTCTTGCTCCCCCCTCCTCCCCTCCCATCCACCCTCCCATCCCTTCTCCCTCCCTTCCTCCCATTTTCTCCTCCCTCCCTACATCCCCCTCCTCCCCCCTCCTCCCTCCTTCCCTGCTCCTCCCCTCTCCCCTCTCCCTTCTCCCTCCCCACCCTCACCCCCTCCCTCCTCCTTCCCGTCCTTCCTCCCCCCTCCTTCCCGTCCTCCCTCCTTCCTCCTCCCTCCTTCCTCCCCCTCCTCCTCCCTCCCTCCCTCCCCCCCTCCCTCCCTCCCCTCTCCTCCTCCCTACTCCCCACCTCCATCCCTCCCTCCCCCCTCCTCCTCCCTCCTCCCCTCCTCCTCCCTCCCTCCCTCCCCCCTCCCTCCTTCCCTCCCCCCTCCTCCTCTCCTCCTCCCTACTCCCCTCCCCCTCCCTCCCTCCCTCCCCTCTCCTCCTCCCTACTCCCCTCCCCCTCCCTCCCTCCCTCCCTCCCTCCACCCTCCCCTCCTCCTCCCTCCCTCCCTCCCTCCCTCCCTCCCTCCCTCCCCTCTCCTCCTCTCCTCCTCCCTACTCCCCTCCCTCTCCCTCCCTCCCTCCCTCCCCTCTCCTCCTCCCTACTCCCCTCCCCCTCCCTCCCTCCCTCCCTCCCTCCCTCCCTCCCTCCCTCCCTCCCTCCCTCCCTCTCCTCCTCCCTCCCTCCCTCCCTCCCATCCCTCCCTCCCTCCTCCCCTCCTCCCCCCTACTCCCCTCCTCCTCCCTCTCTCTCTCCAGGGTGTTCACAGTGACAGCAGTGGCCCAGCTGTGTGTGTTGGGTACTATGTGGATATTTGGAGTGTTCCAGTTCCAAGAGGATGGGACAGTGGTCATGACATATCTCTTCACTATCCTCAACTCTCTACAGGGAGCACTGCTGTTCATCATGCACTGCCTACTGAACAAAACGGTATGGTGTGTGTGTGTGTGTGTGTGTGTGTGTGTGTGTGTGTGTGTGTGTGTGTGTGTAACACTGTGCTCTGCTGCCCTCATCAGGTTAGAGAGGAGTATTGCCAGCTGCTGTCCTGTATCTGCACACCACAGAAGAAGAGATACTCAGATTTCAGCACTAACAACCCTTCCTCCAGCCAATCCCAGGTACATACACAGTATATATATATATATATATATATATATATATATATATAGAGAGAGAGAGAGAGAGAGAGAGAGAGAGAGAGAGAGAGAGAGAGAGAGAGAGAGAGAGAGAGAGAGAGAGAGAGAGAGAGAGAGAGAGAGAGAGAGAGAGAGAGAGAGAGAGAGAGAGAGAGAGAGAGAGAGAGAGAGAGAGAGAGAGAGCACTTTCATTATGATAACCTCCTTGTATCATTGTGTGTCCTAGGGGTCAAGGCGTACCCAGAACACAGGGGAGTTGCAGACATGATGACATCACCAATCCCCCATAATGCACGTCTTTACTCCCCCTCCCTTTTCAGGCCTGGTTCAGTAGAAAATGTGCCCTACGAGCCCGGCTGGTTATGTGCCCTATCTAGAACCTTAACGGGTTCTTCGGCTGTCCCGGTAGGATAACTCTTTCAATAACCCTTTTTGGTTCCAGGTAGAACCCTTTTTTGGATTCCATCTAGTTGCCTCTCCAAAAAGTTCTACCTGAAACCAAAAAGGTGCCTCTATGCGGACAGCAGAAAAACCCCTTTAGGAACCCCCTTGTCTAAGAGTGTACTAGCCCAGCTGGTCAGCAGAAAAACCCCTTTAGGAACCCCCTTGTCTAAGTGTGTACTAGCCCAGCTGGTCAGCAGAAAAACCCCTTTAGGAACCCCCTTGTCTAAGTGTGTACTAGCCCAGCTGGTCAGCAGAAAAACCCCTTTAGGAACCCCCTTGTCTAAGTGTGTACTAGCCCAGCTGGTCAGCAGAAAAACCCCTTTAGGAACCCCCTTGTCTAAGTGTGTACTAGCCCAGCTGGTCAGCAGAAAAACCCCTTTAGGAACCCCCTTGTCTAAGTGTGTACTAGCCCAGCTGGTCAGCAGAAAATGTGTCTTAAATGTGTCTTAGCCCCAGTGATCAGTGCTCGGAATCCTTAAATTCCTCCTCTGATTAGACACTTCATATCAAACTTGATGTTAACCACTGTCTTATCAAGCATTAGGTTATCCAATCAGAAGTTAAATGATCTTCATGCCATCCAATAGGAATCCATATGATCTTTGTCATCCAATAGGACTCCATATTCTCTTTATGTCTTCCAATAGGATAAGGGGGAGTAGGAAGTGACAATGATGCAATGATGTCACAGTAGTTTCATTTTCACCGACGTAACATTTACATTTCAGGCATTAAGCAGATGTTCATATGCAGAGCATCTTACAGACAGAAAAGAAAGAAGGACCATATGGTGTTTATGTCATCCAATCAGAAGATATATGATCTTCCCGTCATCCAATAGGAATCCATATGATCTTCATGTCATCCAATAGGAATCCATATGATCTTAATGTCATCCAATCAGAAGTTATATCCTCTTTATGTCATTTTTACAGCCACAAAAGATCAGGACTATTTTACTGATCTTTTATAAACGCTTACAAACATATATTTTTTTAATAGTTCATAAATTGTTTGTTATAATGCTTATTCGTTATAGTTATTATGAAGTGTTACCAGAGTATGAGAGGATGGCTGGTGGGTGCTCCAGAAGGGGATGAGAGGATGGCTGGTGGTCCAGAAGGGGATGAGAGGATGGCTGGTGGTCCGGAAGGGGATGAGAGGATGGCTGGTGGTCCGGAAGGGGATGAGAGGATGGCTGGTGGCTGGTGGGTGGTGGGTGGTCCAGAAGGGGATGAGAGGATGGCTGGTGGGTGGTCCAGAAGGGGATGAGAGGATGGCTGGTGGCTGGTGGGTGGTGGGTGGTGGGTGGTCCAGAAGGGGACTAGTTGAATCATTTAGAATTTTTCAAACACCTCAAAAAGCTTTTTCCTGCAATCTAGAGCCAAAACCATTATGCTTAATCCTATGTAAAATATATATATATATGTATTTCTGCATGTCTAAGTGTATCTCTTGAGATGTCTGTACCCTCCTGACTGGTGGTTATTCTTTTTAAGAAAATAAAATGCTTTTCTGCATCTCTTTTTAAAATCTGGCTAAAATATTCAATGGAATATGAGTCTTATTCATTACATTTAGTTATTGCTGGCTTTTTTTTGCCAGCAAGCATGTCAGCTAAGATAGTTACCAAACTGGATAAGCCCCTGTGTCCCCTATGGGCATGATGCCTCTGACCTCTGACCTCTATGCATATAATGAGATAAGAATCTTATGAGATAAGAGTCTTTGAGTAGAACATGGCTTCATCAATCACACTGCTTTTGTCCAAAAACAACGTTTATCAACAGGTTTTTTCAGAAATCCCAGTTGAAAGATTCCCGGAATCAGGAGGAAATAAGCAGGAAATCCGGAATTCTCCAATCGGGATTTTGGGGAAAACCTGGTCATTTGTTTGAAAGGTTAAAGATAATGTGATACCCTACGGGCATTTTCCTGGACACAGGAAGGTTTGTTTACTTCTGACCAACTGAACCCGGGTCCAGCAACTGTGAACCCAACACCTTAGTTGTTACGCCAAGAGCTCCCAACCAAGTTCAACATCAGAACACAAAATATAAGCTTGTGTTAATCCATTGTTTGTAAACAATGTCACATGGTTAAAAAACATCATTTTGAGCTCACGGGTGTTCCTGCATCCACAGATCAGTCTATTGTTTGAAAGTGGTCACATCCCTCAGCTGAACCAAAACAAGCGGTGGGGGAGGGGACCCGTTTAAGGTTCCCCCCTACAACTTGGTCTAAGCACAATCATCCAGATACTCAGCTGTCTTCAAGAAATTGTAAAAACAATGTCTGCAATCAATATTTATTTTTAATTCTATTATTTTGCACTTCAACAATCGGTTTGGTTTTAGTTTTTTTTTTTTAAATGAATGTGTATTATATGAAAAATAATTAAAAGCGATTGTGTATTTTTTTTAGAATGTATAATTTTTTATGTTATTCTATGAGCAGAGTTCTGAATGTAAGCACTTATTGTTGTACTTGACTGCAGGAGTCTGTATGGCTGGGGGGGGGGGTCTGTGTGGGTGTGTCAGTGGGTGGGTGCGCTTTTGGTATATCTGTAATGTTATCTACAATTAAATCGTCGTTACAAAGAACCTACTGTATATGTCTTCTTACCACACACACACACACACACACACACACACACATACACACACACACATTTGTTTTACTATCCTTATGGGGACCAAACAACTGATCCCCATTCAAAGTTATAACCCCTAACCCAAATTCTGACCCTGATTGTAACCCTAACCCCCGAAGCCCAAAAAAGCCTTTTTCCTTGTGGGGTTGAAATGTCATACACTTGTCAGAATGTTCCTTGTGGGGTCTGTTGAAATGACCCCACTTGTCAGAATGTTCCTGGTTTTACTATCCTGTAAGTACTGAGGGGAATCCTACAAAGCATAATTTGAGAAGTTAGCGAGGTATCTTTGGTCAACTCTGAGTTCAACTCAGGATAACCGGTCGTACTAAAGTGGCTCACCTTTTAAGCCAGGTAAAATTTCTATGGCAACGAATCCTTCAGAAATGACCTGTTTCGAGGCACGGTAACTCATGGCTAAACTACACTTACCCTGAATGAAATGACTGAGCCTTGTGTTGATGACCAATGAAATCATTGCATTATCGTCCCCTTTAAGACAGCTGATATTTTGTATTGTTATTATTACTCAAATGTTTTTAAAAAAAAAAGGTACAATATTAAAATACATATCACAGTGGTGGGTGGTGTAAGGCAGGGCTTTACCTAGCATAGACTTATAGATGACCTGGAGCCAGTGGGTCTGGCGACGAATATGTAGCGAGGGCCAGCCGACTAGAGCATACAGGTCACAGTGGTGGGTGGTGTAAGGCAGGGCTTTACCTAGCATGGACTTATAGATGACCTGGAGCCAGTGGGTCTGGCGACGAATATGTAGCGAGGGCCAGCCGACTAGAGCATACAGGTCACAGTGGTGGGTGGTGTAAGGCAGGGCTTTACCTAGCATAGACTTATAGATGACCTGGAGCCAGTGGGTCTGGCGACGAATATGTAGCGAGGGCCAGCCGACTAGAGCATACAGGTCACAGTGGTGGGTGGTGTAAGGCAGGGCTTTACCTAGCATAGACTTATAGAGATGACCTGGAGCCAGTGGGTCTGGCGACGAATATGTAGCGAGGGCCAGCCGACTAGCATACAGGTCATACAGGTCACAGTGGTGGGTGGGTCTGTGTAAGGCAGGGCTTTACCTAGCATGGACTTATAGATGACCTGGAGCCAGTGGGTCTGGCGACGAATATGTAGCGAGGGCCAGCCGACTAGAGCATACAGGTCACAGTGGTGGGTGGTGTAAGGCAGGGCTTTACCTAGCATAGACTTATAGATGACCTGGAGCCAGTGGGTCTGGCGACGAATATGTAGCGAGGGCCAGCCGACTAGAGCATACAGGTCACAGTGGTGGGTGGTGTAAGGCAGGGCTTTACCTAGCATGGACTTATAGATGACCTGGAGCCAGTGGGTCTGGCGACGAATATGTAGCGAGGGCCAGCCGACTAGAGCATACAGGTCACAGTGGTGGGTGGTGTAAGGCAGGGCTTTACCTAGCATGGACTTATAGATGACCTGGAGCCAGTGGGTCTGGCGACGAATATGTAGCGAGGGCCAGCCGACTAGAGCATACAGGTCACAGTGGTGGGTGGTGTAAGGCAGGGCTTTACCTAGCATGGACTTATAGATGACCTGGAGCCAGTGGGTCTGGCGACGAATATGTAGCGAGGGCCAGCCGACTAGAGCATACAGGTCACAGTGGTGGGTGGTGTAAGGCAGGGCTTTACCTAGCATGGACTTATAGATGACCTGGAGCCAGTGGGTCTGGCGACGAATATGTAGCGAGGGCCAGCCGACTAGAGCATACAGGTCACAGTGGTGGGTGGTGTAAGGCAGGGCTTTACCTAGCATGGACTTATAGATGACCTGGAGCCAGTGGGTCTGGCGACGAATATGTAGCGAGGGCCAGCCGACTAGAGCATACAGGTCACAGTGGTGGGTGGTGTAAGGCAGGGCTTTACCTAGCATGGACTTATAGATGACCTGGAGCCAGTGGGTCTGGCGACGAATATGTAGCGAGGGCCAGCCGACTAGAGCATACAGGTCACAGTGGTGGGTGGTGTAAGGCAGGGCTTTACCTAGCATGGACTTATAGATGACCTGGAGCCAGTGGGTCTGGCGACGAATATGTAGCGAGGGCCAGCCGACTAGAGCATACAGGTCACAGTGGTGGGTGGTGTAAGGCAGGGCTTTACCTAGCATGGACTTATAGATGACCTGGAGCCAGTGGGTCTGGCGACGAATATGTAGCGAGGGCCAGCCGACTAGAGCATACAGGTCACAGTGGTGGGTGGTGTAAGGCAGGGCTTTACCTAGCATGGACTTATAGATGACCTGGAGCCAGTGGGTCTGGCGACGAATATGTAGCGAGGGCCAGCCGACTAGAGCATACAGGTCACAGTGGTGGGTGGTGTAAGGCAGGGCTTTACCTAGCATGGACTTATAGATGACCTGGAGCCAGTGGGTCTGGCGACGAATATGTAGCGAGGGCCAGCCGACTAGAGCATACAGGTCACAGTGGTGGGTGGTGTAAGGCAGGGCTTTACCTAGCATGGACTTATAGATGACCTGGAGCCAGTGGGTCTGGCGACGAATATGTAGCGAGGGCCAGCCGACTAGAGCATACAGGTCACAGTGGTGGGTGGTGTAAGGCAGGGCTTTACCTAGCATGGACTTATAGATGACCTGGAGCCAGTGGGTCTGGCGACGAATATGTAGCGAGGGCCAGCCGACTAGAGCATACAGGTCACAGTGGTGGGTGGTGTAAGGCAGGGCTTTACCTAGCATGGACTTATAGATGACCTGGAGCCAGTGGGTCTGGCGACGAATATGTAGCGAGGGCCAGCCGACTAGAGCATACAGGTCACAGTGGTGGGTGGTGTAAGGCAGGGCTTTACCTAGCATGGACTTATAGATGACCTGGAGCCAGTGGGTCTGGCGACGAATATGTAGCGAGGGCCAGCCGACTAGAGCATACAGGTCACAGTGGTGGGTGGTGTAAGGCAGGGCTTTACCTAGCATGGACTTATAGATGACCTGGAGCCAGTGGGTCTGGCGACGAATATGTAGCGAGGGCCAGCCGACTAGAGCATACAGGTCACAGTGGTGGGTGGTGTAAGGCAGGGCTTTACCTAGCATGGACTTATAGATGACCTGGAGCCAGTGGGTCTGGCGACGAATATGTAGCGAGGGCCAGCCGACTAGAGCATACAGGTCACAGTGGTGGGTGGTGTAAGGCAGGGCTTTACCTAGCATAGACTTATAGATGACCTGGAGCCAGTGGGTCTGGCGACGAATATGTAGCGAGGGCCAGCCGACTAGAGCATACAGGTCACAGTGGTGGGTGGTGTAAGGCAGGGCTTTACCTAGCATAGACTTATAGATGACCTGGAGCCAGTGGGTCTGGCGACGAATATGTAGCGAGGGCCAGCCGACTAGAGCATACAGGTCACAGTGGTGGGTGGTGTAAGGCAGGGCTTTACCTAGCATGGACTTATAGATGACCTGGAGCCAGTGGGTCTGGCGACGAATATGTAGCGAGGGCCAGCCGACTAGAGCATACAGGTCACAGTGGTGGGTGGTGTAAGGCAGGGCTTTACCTAGCATAGACTTATAGATGACCTGGAGCCAGTGGGTCTGGCGACGAATATGTAGCGAGGGCCAGCCGACTAGAGCATACAGGTCACAGTGGTGGGTGGTGTAAGGCAGGGCTTTACCTAGCATGGACTTATAGATGACCTGGAGCCAGTGGGTCTGGCGACGAATATGTAGCGAGGGCCAGCCGACTAGAGCATACAGGTCACAGTGGTGGGTGGTGTAAGGCAGGGCTTTACCTAGCATAGACTTATAGATGACCTGGAGCCAGTGGGTCTGGCGACGAATATGTAGCGAGGGCCAGCCGACTAGAGCATACAGGTCACAGTGGTGGGTGGTGTAAGGCAGGGCTTTACCTAGCATAGACTTATAGATGACCTGGAGCCAGTGGGTCTGGCGACGAATATGTAGCGAGGGCCAGCCGACTAGAGCATACAGGTCACAGTGGTGGGTGGTGTAAGGCAGGGCTTTACCTAGCATAGACTTATAGATGACCTGGAGCCAGTGGGTCTGGCGACGAATATGTAGCGAGGGCCAGCCGACTAGAGCATACAGGTCACAGTGGTGGGTGGTGTAAGGCAGGGCTTTACCTAGCATAGACTTATAGATGACCTGGAGCCAGTGGGTCTGGCGACGAATATGTAGCGAGGGCCAGCCGACTAGAGCATACAGGTCACAGTGGTGGGTGGTGTAAGGCAGGGCTTTACCTAGCATGGACTTATAGATGACCTGGAGCCAGTGGGTCTGGCGACGAATATGTAGCGAGGGCCAGCCGACTAGAGCATACAGGTCACAGTGGTGGGTGGTGTAAGGCAGGGCTTTACCTAGCATAGACTTATAGATGACCTGGAGCCAGTGGGTCTGGCGACGAATATGTAGCGAGGGCCAGCCGACTAGAGCATACAGGTCACAGTGGTGGGTGGTGTAAGGCAGGGCTTTACCTAGCATAGACTTATAGATGACCTGGAGCCAGTGGGTCTGGCGACGAATATGTAGCGAGGGCCAGCCGACTAGAGCATACAGGTCACAGTGGTGGGTGGTGTAAGGCAGGGCTTTACCTAGCATGGACTTATAGATGACCTGGAGCCAGTGGGTCTGGCGACGAATATGTAGCGAGGGCCAGCCGACTAGAGCATACAGGTCACAGTGGTGGGTGGTGTAAGGCAGGGCTTTACCTAGCATAGACTTATAGATGACCTGGAGCCAGTGGGTCTGGCGACGAATATGTAGCGAGGGCCAGCCGACTAGAGCATACAGGTCACAGTGGTGGGTGGTGTAAGGCAGGGCTTTACCTAGCATAGACTTATAGATGACCTGGAGCCAGTGGGTCTGGCGACGAATATGTAGCGAGGGCCAGCCGACTAGAGCATACAGGTCACAGTGGTGGGTGGTGTAAGGCAGGGCTTTACCTAGCATAGACTTATAGATGACCTGGAGCCAGTGGGTCTGGTGACGAATATGTAGCGAGGGCCAGCCGACTAGAGCATACAGGTCACAGTGGTGGGTGGTGTAAGGCAGGGCTTTACCTAGCATAGACTTATAGATGACCTGGAGCCAGTGGGTCTGGCGACGAATATGTAGCGAGGGCCAGCCGACTAGAGCATACAGGTCACAGTGGTGGGTGGTGTAAGGCAGGGCTTTACCTAGCATAGACTTATAGATGACCTGGAGCCAGTGGGTCTGGTGACGAATATGTAGCGAGGGCCAGCCGACTAGAGCATACAGGTCACAGTGGTGGGTGGTGTAAGGCAGGGCTTTACCTAGCATAGACTTATAGATGACCTGGAGCCAGTGGGTCTGGCGACGAATATGTAGCGAGGGCCAGCCGACTAGAGCATACAGGTCACAGTGGTGGGTGGTGTAAGGCAGGGCTTTACCTAGCATAGACTTATAGATGACCTGGAGCCAGTGGGTCTGGCGACGAATATGTAGCGAGGGCCAGCCGACTAGAGCATACAGGTCACAGTGGTGGGTGGTGTAAGGCAGGGCTTTACCTAGCATAGACTTATAGATGACCTGGAGCCAGTGGGTCTGGCGACGAATATGTAGCGAGGGCCAGCCGACTAGAGCATACAGGTCACAGTGGTGGGTGGTGTAAGGCAGGGCTTTACCTAGCATAGACTTATAGATGACCTGGAGCCAGTGGGTCTGGCGACGAATATGTAGCGAGGGCCAGCCGACTAGAGCATACAGGTCACAGTGGTGGGTGGTGTAAGGCAGGGCTTTACCTAGCATAGACTTATAGATGACCTGGAGCCAGTGGGTCTGGTGACGAATATGTAGCGAGGGCCAGCCGACTAGAGCATACAGGTCACAGTGGTGGGTGGTGTAAGGCAGGGCTTTACCTAGCATAGACTTATAGATGACCTGGAGCCAGTGGGTCTGGCGACGAATATGTAGCGAGGGCCAGCCGACTAGAGCATACAGGTCACAGTGGTGGGTGGTGTAAGGCAGGGCTTTACCTAGCATAGACTTATAGATGACCTGGAGCCAGTGGGTCTGGCGACGAATATGTAGCGAGGGCCAGCCGACTAGAGCATACAGGTCACAGTGGTGGGTGGTGTAAGGCAGGGCTTTACCTAGCATAGACTTATAGATGACCTGGAGCCAGTGGGTCTGGCGACGAATATGTAGCGAGGGCCAGCCGACTAGAGCATACAGGTCACAGTGGTGGGTGGTGTAAGGCAGGGCTTTACCTAGCATGGACTTATAGATGACCTGGAGCCAGTGGGTCTGGCGACGAATATGTAGCGAGGGCCAGCCGACTAGAGCATACAGGTCACAGTGGTGGGTGGTGTAAGGCAGGGCTTTACCTAGCATAGACTTATAGATGACCTGGAGCCAGTGGGTCTGGCGACGAATATGTAGCGAGGGCCAGCCGACTAGAGCATACAGGTCACAGTGGTGGGTGGTGTAAGGCAGGGCTTTACCTAGCATGGACTTATAGATGACCTGGAGCCAGTGGGTCTGGCGACGAATATGTAGCGAGGGCCAGCCGACTAGAGCATACAGGTCACAGTGGTGGGTGGTGTAAGGCAGGGCTTTACCTAGCATAGACTTATAGATGACCTGGAGCCAGTGGGTCTGGCGACGAATATGTAGCGAGGGCCAGCCGACTAGAGCATACAGGTCACAGTGGTGGGTGGTGTAAGGCAGGGCTTTACCTAGCATAGACTTATAGATGACCTGGAGCCAGTGGGTCTGGCGACGAATATGTAGCGAGGGCCAGCCGACTAGAGCATACAGGTCACAGTGGTGGGTGGTGTAAGGCAGGGCTTTACCTAGCATAGACTTATAGATGACCTGGAGCCAGTGGGTCTGGCGACGAATATGTAGCGAGGGCCAGCCGACTAGAGCATACAGGTCACAGTGGTGGGTGGTGTAAGGCAGGGCTTTACCTAGCATAGACTTATAGATGACCTGGAGCCAGTGGGTCTGGCGACGAATATGTAGCGAGGGCCAGCCGACTAGGGCATACAGGTCACAGTGGTGGGTGGTGTAAGGCAGGGCTTTACCTAGCATGGACTTATAGATGACCTGGAGCCAGTGGGTCTGGCGACGAATATGTAGCGAGGGCCAGCCGACTAGAGCATACAGGTCACAGTGGTGGGTGGTGTAAGGCAGGGCTTTACCTAGCATAGACTTATAGATGACCTGGAGCCAGTGGGTCTGGCGACGAATATGTAGCGAGGGCCAGCCGACTAGAGCATACAGGTCACAGTGGTGGGTGGTGTAAGGCAGGGCTTTACCTAGCATAGACTTATAGATGACCTGGAGCCAGTGGGTCTGGCGACGAATATGTAGCGAGGGCCAGCCGACTAGAGCATACAGGTCAAAGTGGTGGGTGGTGTAAGGCAGGGCTTTACCTAGCATGGACTTATAGATGACCTGGAGCCAGTGGGTCTGGCGACGAATATGTAGCGAGGGCCAGCCGACTAGAGCATACAGGTCACAGTGGTGGGTGGTGTAAGGCAGGGCTTTACCTAGCATAGACTTATAGATGACCTGGAGCCAGTGGGTCTGGCGACGAATATGTAGCGAGGGCCAGCCGACTAGAGCATACAGGTCACAGTGGTGGGTGGTGTAAGGCAGGGCTTTACCTAGCATAGACTTATAGATGACCTGGAGCCAGTGGGTCTGGCGACGAATATGTAGCGAGGGCCAGCCGACTAGAGCATACAGGTCACAGTGGTGGGTGGTGTAAGGCAGGGCTTTACCTAGCATAGACTTATAGATGACCTGGAGCCAGTGGGTCTGGCGACGAATATGTAGCGAGGGCCAGCCGACTAGAGCATACAGGTCACAGTGGTGGGTGGTGTAAGGTGCTTTGGTAACAAAACGGATGGCACTGTGACAGACTACATCCAATATTCTGAGTAGAGTGTTGGAAGCTATTTTGTAGATGACATCGCCGAAGTCAAGGATCGATGGGATAGTCAGTTTTACTAGGGTAAGTTTGGCGGCGTGAGTGAAGGAGGCTCTGTTGCGAAATAGAAAGCCGATTCGAGATTGGATTTTGGAATGGAGATGTTTGATATGAGTCTGGAAGGAGAGTTTACAGTCTAGCCAGACACCTAGGTATTTGTACTTGTCCACGTATTCTAGGTCAGAACCGTCCAGAGTAGTGATGCTAGTCGGGCGGGCGGGTGCGGGCAGCGAACGGTTGAAGAGCATGCATTTGGTTTTACTAGCATTTAAGAGTAGTTGGAGGCCACAGAAGGAGAGTTGTATGGCATTGAAGCTCGTTTGGAAGTTACTCCGCCTGTCTGCCTGCCTCCCTTTCTGTATTGACTTGAGCTAGTGAAGTGCAACATTGTATCAAATCAATCACCCGGCAACGGCCCAATATGAATGTCCAGCAGAAGTTGTCGCTAACAACCTTGAAACATTGTATCAACTAGCCTATTCTGGGCCCTCAGAGTTTCCTGCCTCTATAAGCCCTCAGAGTTTCCTGCCTCTATAAGCCCTCAGAGTTTCCTGCCTCTATAAGCCCTCAGAGTTTCCTGCCTCTATAAGCCCTCAGAGTTTCCTGCCTCTAGAGGCCCTCAGAATGAAATTCTACACATTTTACCATGGGGCAGAGAAAAGATATTCTAACTAATTTCCTGAAATTATACACATTTCACCATGGGGCAGAGAGAAGGTCTCTCACAGTTGAAGTGTACCTATGATAGAAATTACAGACCTCTACATGCTTTGTAAGTAGGAAAACCTGCAAAATCGTCAGTGTATCAAATACTTGTTATCCCCACTGTAATTGTTCAATTTGAGAGCAGCTTCTGTCCGTCGGGTCTACTTTGGATTCTGTTGACCAATGTCCTTCTCTTCCCCCTCCATCTAGCCCTCCCTCTCTCCTCTCTCAATCCTCGCTCCCCTCCTCCCTCCCTCCATCTAGCCCTCCCTCTCTCCTCTCTCAATCCTCGCTCCCCTCCTCCCTCCCTCCATCCAGCCCTCCCTCTCTCCTCTCTCAATCCTCGCTCCCCTCTTCCCTCCCTCCATCTAGCCCTCCCTCTCTCCTCTCTCAATCCTCGCTCCCCTCCTCCCTCCCTCCATCTAGCCCTCCCTCTCTCCTCTCTCAATCCTCGCTCCCCTCCTCCCTCCCTCCATCCAGCCCTCCCTCTCTCCTCTCTCAATCCTCGCTCCCCTCCTCCCTCCCTCATCTAGCCCTCCCTCTCTCCTCTCTCAATCCTCGCTCCCCTCCTCCCTCCTTCCATCCAGCCCTCCCTCTCTCCTCTCTCAATCCTCGCTCCCCTCCTCCCTCTCTCCTCTCAATCCTCGCTCCCCTCCTCCCTCCCTCCATCTAGCCCTCCCTCTCTCCTCTCTCCATCCTCGCTCCCCTCCTCCCTCCCTCCATCCAGCCCTCCCTCTTTCCTCTCTCAATCCTCACTCCCCTCCTCCCTCCCTCCATCTAGCCCTCCCTCTCTCCTCTCTCAAACCTCACTCCCCTCCTCGCTCCCCTCCAACCCTCCATCCATCCATCTAGCCCTCCCTCTCTCCTCTCTCCATCCTCGCTCCCCTCCTTGCTCCCCTCCTCACTCACTAACTCCCTCCCTCCCTCTCTCCAACCTGTTTTAGTTTTGTCATTCTGGGGTATTATGTGTAGATTGTGCCATTACAGACTTTAGACCAGAGCCCTAATCCCTACATACAGTAGTGCACTACTTTAGACCAGAGCCCTATTCCCTACGTACAAATAGTGCACTACTTTAGACCAGAGCCCTATTCCCTCCATACAGAAGTACACTACTTCTGATCTTAGCCCATAGTGAATAGGGTATAATTTGGGATAGGGCATATATTCTGTGTTAGCTGTGCTTGTGAGACACAACACTGCACTCTACTAGTCTGTTTTCTATTGTCTTCAGGTTTGGGGGGAGAATTATGAATTTGATGTGAGTAAATGATTGTATGAAAAGAAGTGACTATTTATTAGGATGCATTCATTTTGGTGTGAATATGTTAAGCATAGTGTTTGTACGTGTGGCAGGTAGCCTAGTGGTCAGAGCGTTAGGCCAGTAACCGAAAGGTTGCTTGATCAAGTCCCCCAAACTGACAAAGTATAAATCTGTTGTTGTGCCCTTGACCAAGGCAGTTAAGTCACTGTTCCCCACTCGGCCGTCATTGTAAATAATAATTTGTTCCTAACTGACTTGCCTAGTTAAAACATGTTTTTTAATCACTCAAACAGTGTCATTCTTTATTTGTTCTTTATTCAAAACACATTACACTGGGAGAACAGATGCTTCATTACCTCTACTATAATACACTGTGTATTACAACATTACCTCCACTATAATACACTGTGTATTACAACATTACCTCCACTATAATACACTGTGTATTACAACATTACCTCCACTATAATACACTGTGTATTACAACATTACCTCCACTATGATACACTGTGTATTACAACATTACCTCTACTATAATACACTGTGTATTACAACATTACATCCACTATAATACACTGTGTATTACAACATTACCTCTACTATAATACACGGTGTGTTACAACATTACCTCCACTATAATACACTGTGTATTTCAACATTATCTCCACTATAATACACTGTGTATTACAACATTACCTCCACTATAATACACTGTGTATCACAACATTACCTCCACTATAATACACTGTATATTACAACATTACCTCCACTACAATACACTGTGTATTACAGCATTACCTCTATTATAATACAATGTGTATTACATTACCTCCACTATGATACACTGTGTATTACAACATTACACAGAAATGCTTGTAAGAGATCTCAAATATAGTGTGTTAGGTGATCTAGTCAATGACAGCATCTATGAGATCTAGATACGAGATCTAGTCTGTGGAGGTAGGAGATCTAGTCTGTGGAGGTAGGGGATCTAGTCAACGGAGGTAGGGGATCTAGTCAACGGAGGTAGGGGATCTAGTCTGTGGAGGTAGGAGATCTAGTCAACGGAGGTAGGGGATCTAGTCTGTGGAGGTAGGAGATCTAGTCTGTGTTGGGTGATCTGGGCTGACCTGCAGGGCAACTTGATCTCTGTGTTGTTGCTTGTGGATCTCTCAGTGGATCACTCAGTGGATCTCTCAGTGGATCTCTCAGTGGATCACTCAGTGGATCCTGTCCTCCTGACCTGGACTAGCGGCCTATCCTTCGTGATGTGGTAGCTTCCATTGGATCTGGTGTTTTTGATCTGCTTCTGAACAGCGGATCCAGTCTGTGGGATCTTTCCGTTTCCAGTGGATTTAGTCTTTGGGATCCGGCCCATCCTTTGAGCGGATCCGGTGTTTGACGTTTTGTCAGGGGATCTTGTCTCTTGGTTCTGGTCAGTGGTTGAGATCTTGGGAGATCCGGTCATTGGGATCTGGGATCCGACAGGGGATCCGGTTTCTGTCAGCTTGCTGTCGTCAGTGGATCTAGTCTCGGTATCTTCTCCCTCATTGGATGATCCGTCGTGTGGGATCTGGTCTCCATCGTCATCCCCAGGGATAGGGTCTAGCTCTACCTCCACACACACTCTCTGGGGTAACACCACTAGCCAGCACTTAGAACAGCTGCTCTCGAAGTACGGATACAGCGTCTCTGTGAAGCGGTGCGTGAAGGTGAACAGGAGTTTGTCCCTCATCGCATCCCAGAATTCCACCTGACCCTCCTCCCAGTCCAGAAACACCTAAAGATAACATAAAACTTCATTTTATGAGGATGGTTTATCTGTAACAAATTATAAATGAAGAAAAAAGGAAATCTGTTGTTGGCACTCTGTCTTACAGGGTAAAACTACAGAAACAGAAGACTAAGTTAGACACACAGGGTCAACAGTTAATTAACTGAATCTATTTGATTCTATTCTAATACTTGTGGGTGTGCCTCCCCCTCTCTCAAGTACACCCTCTTATCTAACTATTGCCCCACCTTGATCCTGTGAAAGGGGCGGGACCAGTCCAGAGGGAGGGTGGTACAGGGTGTGGTCATGGCACGGTACGTCCCATTCCGTAGGCTGAGGGTCCATAGCCCCTCCTCCGGACACGCCTCAAACTCCTCCCTCCTACGCACCGATTGGCTAGCCACACCAACTGTCCAGTTGCTGCTCTCTCCAACCTTGAAGCAGGATATATTTGTTATCATTATACTCTTGTATACTTAAAATGATATTTTGAATTGTACCGACAAAGTAACATTCCTGAACATTCCAAAACCATCAATAAAGATCAGTGTGTGTTTATGGGCCCTGGTCAAAAACACCAAGAACCTCCATCAGTGTGTGTTTATGGGCCCTGGTCAAAAACACCAAGAACCTCCATCAGTGTGTGTTTATGGGCCCTGGTCAAAAACACCAAGATCCTCCATCAGTGTGTGTTTATGGGCCCTGGTCAAAAACACCAAGAACCTCCATCAGTGTGTGTTTATGGGCCCTGGTCAAAAACACCAAGAACCTCCATCAGTGTGTGTTTATGGGCCCTGGTCAAAAACACCAAGAACCTCCATCAGTGTGTGTGTATGGGCCCTGGTCAAAAACACCAAGAACCTCCATCAGTGTGTGTTTATGGGCCCTGGTCAAAAACACCAAGATCCTCCATCAGTGTGTGTTTATGGGCCCTGGTCAAAAACACCAAGAACCTCCATCAGTGTGTGTTTATGGGCCCTGGTCAAAAACACCAAGAACCTCCATCAGTGTGTGTTTATGGGCCCTGGTCAAAAACACCAAGAACCTCCATCAGTGTGTGTTTATGGGCCCTGGTCAAAAACACCAAGAACCTCCATCAGTGTGTGTTTATGGGCCCTGGTCAAAAACACCAAGATCCTCCATCGGTGTGTGTTTATGGGCCCTGGTCAAAAACACCAAGAACCTCCATCAGTGTGTGTTTATGGGCCCTGGTCAAAAACACCAAGAACCTCCATCAGTGTGTGTTTATGGGCCCTGGTCAAAGGCACCAAGAACCTCCATCAGTGTGTGTTTATGGGCCCTGGTCAAAAACACCAAGAACCTCCATGAGTGTGTGTTTATGGGCCCTGGTCAAAAACACCAAGAACCTCCATCAGTGTGTGTGTATGGGCCCTGGTCAAAAGCACCAAGAACCTCCATCAGTGTGTGTTTATGGGCCCTGGTCAAAAGCACCAAGAACCTCCATCAGTGTGTGTTTATGGGCCCTGGTCAAAAGCACCAAGAACCTCCATCAGTGTGTGTTTATGGGCCCTGGTCAAAAACACCAAGAACCTCCATCAGTGTGTGTTTATGGGCCCTGTTCAAAAGCACCAAATAGTGAACAGTGTGCCATTTGAAACCCATCCTCAGTCAGTGAGAGCCCCACCTCCACGGTCCAGCAGTGGGTGCCGGCACTGAATCCTTCCCAGCCCAGAGCGCAGTCGATCGGGTCAAATCTCTCCGGGTTAGCAGGCTGGATCTGGATCCTCTCCTTTCCCAGCTGGACAGAGGTTAGCCCAGGGGAGAGGACCAGAGATGGGCAGGATGTGGTCGGGTCCAGGGTTACTGGAGCTGAAAGGGAGGGGTTGGGGGAAGAGGGGGGCAGGGGGAGGGAAAGTGAGAGGGGGAGATAGGGGACACACCACTCCGTCCCTCCTCCCAGACTCACTGTAAGGGGTTATGTGCAGCATGTCGTTCCAGACGGAGTAACGGAGGTTGGTCAGGTGTTTAGATACGTCTATCAGAGGACCACACACCTCCTCTGGCTCCCCATGACTCTGCCACGTCCTACAAACACACATACTCTATTCTGTTACAGGGCTCTGTGTGTGATTTGTGCCAAAAAGAGAAGCACAGAGCGAGAGAGAGAGAAACAGAGAGAGAGAAACAGGGAGAGAGAGACAGAGGCAGAGAAAGAGGAAGAGAGAGAGAGTCAGAGGGAGAGAGAGACAGAGAGAGAGAGAGAGAGAGAGAGAGAGAGGGAGAGAGGGAGAGAGAGGGGGAGAGAAACAGAGGGAGAGAGAGACAGAGGGAGAGAGAGACAGAGAGAGAGAGACAGAGGGAGAGAGAGACAGAGGGAGAGAGACAGGAGAGAGACAGGAGAGAGAGACAGAGGGAGAGAGACAGGGGAGAGAGACAGAGAGAGAGAGAGAGAGAGAGAGTGCATACCTCTTTACTGTCTCCTGGTAATTCTGGAAAACAAAGCAATGTCTTATCACATTTATGCCAATGCACAGTATGCCATCACGCACACACGCACGCACACACGCACGCACACACGCAAACACACCTGCAGAAAGGTGATGTCATCCCTGTCTTCCTTCATTTCTTCCTCGATCTCTCGGATGGTTTTAGCCAGCAGCTTCATCTCTTTTCCCACTCTCTCTCTCTTTTCCTTCATCACTCTATTCCTCTCCTCCTCTTCCTCCCTCAGCCTGGCTAGCCTGGCCTCCTCCTCCTCTCTCAGGAACTGGTGCAGCTTCTCAAACTCCTCCTTTATCTGTCTCTCTGTCTGCTGGGCATGGCTCTGGGGGAGGGAGGGAGGAACGGAGTGGGGAGGCAGGGAGGGAGGGTGCACAGATGTGACAGCTGATTTGTGACAACCAATGTAAAAGGGGCTTCATAAATACATTGATTGTTTAATTGTGATTGATTCATTGACAGACAGACAATGCAAGTCGTACCTGGTTGTGTTGGGAGGCGTGTTCAAAGATCCGTGTAACCTTCTCAAACCTCCTGCTCTTCCCGAGCAGCTTCCCCAGTGAAGAGTTCAGCTCCCCCTGGTGGGCAGTGGGAAGAATGACAACCAGCGTATCACAATACAACAGATGTATACTTTATTTTTCATATACTTTTTTTTCAATCTTTATTTTTGTTTCCATAAAAGCCCATAGGGACTGGTGTTGAACATTTGCTAGCAATACTTCAGTGCAAATGCATCGGACGATTGTTGTTCGATGTGTCAATGTGTTTGTCCCTATTCCAAGTAAACAAACATTTTTTTTAAATACAAAAGTGATTGACTATGATAAACACTTTATCTACCTCCCCAATGCAAAATAGTTTAAAAAAAACGTCAACATATATTTTGTGGAAAAGAGATGTTTGTATGTTTCTTAAACGACGCAGCATACTCAGGGGAAAACGATTCCCTCTCATTGAAGCCACGGAAAGTCAAGGCCGACAGCGGTACTGCAGGCGTTGTTAGCAGACCCCCAAGCCCAATTCTGGTTTTTAAATTGAATACAATCATAGTACCAATAATTGCTTCTAATACACCAGATGTATGTCCGACTTTTGTAAAATCGTACTGGCAACCTGCAGTACCCCGGTCGGCCTTCAACTTCAGTTACTCAGAGGGGGCAGCACTGAGCTAGCTTGCAAAGTCAATTCCTGGAGTAGCTCAAACTGAGCGTGTCATGCGCTATTGACTCGTCCTATTGGAATGAATGGAGTCACGTGATCGATGGTTTTGTCCATTCTTTATACAGCCATTGGCCCATGCTGGATTGTTCACAAAATGACAGAGGCAGAGGCAGATGACTGTTCCATTTGACCATGGGGCGCCCCTCTCACTGATTTCACCCGGTCACTTGACGGGCCATAGCCGATATTGGCAGTACAGTACAGCGCTTCTCAACCATTTCTGTATCAGTGACTGGCGAGACATGGTCCTTGTCTTTTTTAACCAGCTCATGTTTAAAACTAATACAAAAAACACAACTGGAGATCAGTGGAGGCTGTCATGGGACTCGTCTGAAGGTAACTGATTTAAATAATGTATGGGTGTTTTGTGCCAACAACTAAAGGGGTTATTAAATATTTGTCTCCAACTTTTTTTTGTCTTCTGAGCTTCTGATCTTCTATATCCTAGATACAGTGCATTCGGAAAGTATTCAGATCCCTTGACTTTTTCCACATTTTGTTACGTTACAGCCTCATTCCAAAATTGATAAAATATATTTTTCCCCTCATCAATCTATACACAATACCCCATAAAGACAAAGCAGAAACAGGTTTTTAGAAATGTTTACTAATTTATTAAAAATCAAAAAACTGAAATATCACATTTACATAAGTATTCAGACCCTTTACTCAGTACTTTGTTGAAGCTCCTTTGGCAGCGATTACAACCTTGAGTCTTCTTGGTTATGACGTTACAAGCTTGGCACACCTGTATTTTGGAAGTTGTTCCCATTTTTCTCTGCAGATCATCTCAAGCTCAGTCAGGTTGGATGGGGAGCGTTGCTGCACAGCTATCATCAGGTCTCTCCAGAGATGTTCGATCTGGTTCAAGTCTGGGCTCTGACTGGGCCACTCAAGGACATTCAGACTTGTCCCGAAGCCACTCCTGCATTGCCTTGGCTGTCTGCCTGGTGTCGTTGTCCTGTTGGAAGGTGAACCTTCGCCGCAGTCTGAGGTCCTGAGCGCTCTAGAGCAGGTTTTCATCAAGAATCTCTCTGTACTTTCCACTGTCATCTTTTCCTAAACATCCTGACGAGTCCCAGTCCCTGGAAACACATCCTGACGAGTCTCAGTCCCTGGAAACACATCCTGACAAGTCCCAGTCCCTGGAAACACATCCTGACGAGTCCCAGTCCCTGGAAACACATCCTGACGAGTCCCAGTCCCTGGAAACACATCCTGACGAGTCCCAGTCCCTGGAAACACATCCTGACGAGTCCCAGTCCCTGGAAACACATCCTGACGAGTCCCAGTCCCTGGAAACACATCCTGACGAGTCCCAGTCCCTGGAAACACATCCTGACGAGTCCCAGTCCCTGTCCCTGGAAAAACATCCTGACGAGTCCCAGTCCCTGCCGCTGGAAACACATCCTGACGAGTCCCAGTCCCTGTCCCTGGAAAAACATCCTGACGAGTCCCAGTCCCTGGAAAAACATCCTGACAAGTCCCAGTCCCTGGAAAAACATCCTGACGAGTCCCAGTCCCTGGAAAAACATCCCCACAGCATGATGCTGCCACCTCCATGCTTCACCGTAGGGGTGGTGCCAGGTTTCCTCCAGACGTGACACTTGACATTCAGGCCAAAGAGTTCAATCTTGGTTTCGTCTGACCAGTGAATATTGTGTCTCATGGTCTGAGTCTTTAGGTGCCTCAATTTCCAGTCTCAATACTTATGGAAATAAGGTATATATTTTTTATACAGTTGCAAACATTTCGAAAAACCTGTTTTCGCATTTCCATTATGGGGCATTGTGTGTCGATTGCTGAGAATTTGTATTTATTTAATACATTTTAGAAGAAGGCTGTAACGTAACATTTGTAAAAAGTCAAGGGGTCCATTTATGAATGTGTTTGTTATTCAATGCATTTCTATATAGTAGTAAAGGACATACTCAATATTCTATCAGAATATAATTGTAAATATATATATATTTTTATATAACTACCGGGGTCCTAAAACTCTAAATCAAATAGCTAAATGATCCATGGTATGACCATCTTAACACCATCCCATTTGTTAGTTTAGTAGAACCCCAGGGCCCCGGTGGGTGGAGATTTCGCTTAAGGACTGTTCTAAAATGTACAAACTCCACCCATCCAGGGCACCGGGGCCATGCAAAACGAACTCGCCACCGTTAAGCTCTGCTTTCCGGCTATGGAGTGGCTGCCCAGAGGCGGAACTGGAGAATTTAAATAAATGTGCCGTCCATCAAACGGTGTGGTACTTCACTTGCATGATCATTGAGAAGCAAAATAACAGTTGTTGCCTAGGTTACGCAGATTGTTTTTACCCAATGCAAAACTCATGTGGGGAGTTACATGCAGCCAGAGCCGCAACTTCCACTAGGGACGGGGAGGGGGGAGGGGGGGATGTCCCTCACATTCAAAAATTGCATTCCCCCCCCCCCCCCCCCCCCAGTTTTATCATTGGAATGTGATACAAAAGACGTTGACTGTGTGCTTTAGGACCATGCGGACACCTCCAAGCGCTCGGGCAGCATTTTTCATACAAGCAAGACACAGACAGGCAGTCTAAATAGTCATTTAATGTTCTGTTTTCAGCATCATTACAAGCAGTCAAAATAGTAGTGTTCTTTTTCAGCATGTCAGGCTAAGATGTGGCAGCATAACTATAAAGATTACATCATCACAAATGTAAACGTGTGGTTAAAACGCAGATTATTTTGCCCCAATACAATACTGCAATATCCTTACAGACAGAGGAGGTTGTATCCTTCTGGTACTGCAATATCCTTAGTTACAACAGACAGAGAAGTTTGTAGTATTCTATATTGGCTGTCTTACTGATGACAGTCTATATTGGCTGTCTAACTGATGACAGTCTATATTGGCTGTCTAACTGATGACAGTCTATATTGGCTGTCTAACTGATGACAGTCTATATTGGCTGTCTAACTGATGACAGTCTATATTGGCTGTCTAACTGATGACAGTCTATATTGGCTGTCTAACTGATGACAGTCTATATTGGCTGTCTAACTGATGACAGTCTATATTGGCTGTCTAACTGTTGACAGTCTATATTGGCTGTCTAACTGATGACAGTCTATATTGGCTGTCTTACTGATGACAGTTTATATTGGCTGTCTTACTGATGCCAGTCTATATTGGCTGTCTTAGTGATGACAGTCTATATTGGCTGTCTAACAGATGACAGTCTATATTGGCTGTCTAACTGATGACAGTCTATATTGGCCCCGTTACTGATGACAGTCTATATTGGCCCCGTTACTGATGACAGTCTATATTGGCTGTCTAGCTGATGACAGTCGGAGAACGTCTCTATGCTGATGCCGCGTTTGACTTTGAATGGGAAAATTGGCCAGCCCAACTTGGTAGGGGGGCCGGCCGTTGCCCAGTGAAGGTTCTACTGCACTGACCAGCCAAAGGCTCAATAGTGTAACTGAGAAATTGCACAAAAATATATATTAACAGGTCCATAGGCTGCAGGCCATGTCCCCTTTTTCATTTTTGTATTTTAATATATTTAAAAAAAATACATGTGTGTCAATTTTGACCACCCAACTAAAAAATGGTCCAGCCCATCTGGCATTTGCCAGAATTACCAGGTGGCGACTTCGCCCCTGGTTTCTATCCTTTATGTGTTATTTCATGCTCTTTCAGGTTCCCTAACTGACTAAAAGTCTCTCCGCACTGGGAGCCTTCTCCTCCTGTGTGTGTATGGTCTCCTCCTGTGTGTGTATTGTCTCCTCCTGTGTGTGTATTGTCTCCTCCTGTGTGTGTATTGTCTCCTCCTGTGTGTGTATTGTCTCCTCCTGTGTGTGTATTGTCTCATGCTTTTTTAGGTTCCCTAACCGGGTAAATGTCTTTTCACACTGAGAGCAGTGGTAGCTCTTTTTTTCTGTGTGTGTTCTCTCGTGATATTTAAAGCCCCCTAACTGGGTAAATGTCTTTCCACACAGGGAGCATTGGTACGGCTTTTCTCCCGTGTGTGTCCTCTCGTGTGTTTTCAGATTCCATAACCAGGTAAAACCCTTTCCACACTGGGAACATTGGAAAGACTTCTCTCCTGTGTGTATTCTCTCATGCTCTTTCAGATGCGATGACTGGTTAAATTTCTTTTCGCAATGGGAGCATTGGAAAGGCTTTTCTCCTGTGTGGGTCCTCTCGTGCTCTTTCAGCTTGGATAACCATTTAAAACTCTTTCCGCACTGGGAGCAGTGGTTTGTCTTCTCTCCCTGTGTGAGAATTCTGTCGTTCTTTTTCAGGTTCCCTAACTGGGTAAATGTCGTTCCATTCTGAGAGCAGTGGTAGGTATTTTTTTCTCTGTGTGTCCGCTCATGATATTGAAAGCCCCCTAACTGGGTAAAAGTCTTTCCACAAATGGCACATTGGTAAGGCTTTTCTCCAGTGTGTGTTCTCTCGTGCTCTTTCAGCTTTGATAACCAGGTAAAACTCTTTCCACAGTGGGAGCAGTGGTGTGGTCTCACTGGTTTGGGTGTCTCTGGGTCTGGTTCCCCTGAGGGACTCTTCCCGCTGTCAGAGGGAAAGGCTGGCCTCTCTCCTGCCAAAGACAAACAGAGTATTTGGTTAAACAGAAATAAAACCTCCACATGATTAAACTGTCTTCCTATGAGGTTTAATCTAGACTCGATCCCTCGATCCCAAACGGTACATTTGGATCCTGGATGCTGATTGGTTGATAGCTGTTAAAGGGATATTTTGGAATTTTCACAATATCTACTTCCCCAGAGTCAGATGAACTCATGGATACCATGTGTATGTCTATGCGTGCAGTTTGACGGCAGTGGCTAACTAGCCGTAGCGCAATTGCTAACTAGCGTTAGCATAATCACTGAAAGTCTATAGTATCTGCTAGCATTCTAGCAGAAACTACCTGTAGCTTCCTTCATACTTGACACAGAGACATAAAATGGTATTCACCAGTTCATCTGCCTCTAGGGAAGTAGATGAAGGGCCTCGTTGCATCTCTTCAATAGTTCCATTTGAATCCTCCCTACGCATCCACTGTCCCACAGCCCAGCCTGGCAATTCATAAACTAACCTCCATTTGTACCCCATGCTTCTTGCCTAACATTTGGTTTGTAACAGAGGGGAATTGTATAAACCTTGCCACCTGTGAGACCCAATCAAATGTGCAGAACGGAATCACGGATTCCAGACATTAAAACAGAATTCAGTGTTATCGAAGTGTTATGTATAGAAAATGTATTGATCATTACAGAACATTACAGACTCCTTTAGTTCATTATTATCACCCCACTAGTTACTTACCGGTGTTCATCAGATCTCCAGTTTTTCCCTCCTCATTTTCCAATGTGACAGTAACCTCCCCCTGCTCCTTCACTCCAAAAACGACATCCGCCTCATCCTCCTCTTCCTCTCTGAGCGCTCCTGTATCTCCTTTCACTGTGACGTCCTCCTCTTCCTCTCTGAGCGCTCCTGTATCTCCTTTCACTGTGACGTCCTCCTCTTCCTCCTCTTCTTTCACGACAATATTAAGCCACAGACCCTCTTTCTCCGTCCAGCAGACCTCCTGTCCTTTGGCAGTGGGGGAGTTGTTTAGTGAGCTCATGGTCGGGGATGTTAGCTAGCTAGTTAGTTAGCATAAACAACTAGCCTAGTGCTAACTTAACCAGCTAGCGAGATGACTAACAACGTAAATATGAAATTAAACGGGGTAACTAGTAGATACGTCAGACGTGTGCTTTAAACACAGCAACTTCCCATTCACCGAAACCGTCTAAAGAGCTGCAATGTTCCGGCTATATTGGCTAGCAAGCTAAGAAGGTGGCTGACGAGCTTCTTCTACTTCTTCGGGGGGTTTATCTGCGGCTGGCAGTCAAGGGGTAATGATGCATTACCGCCACCTACTGTACTGGGGTGTGGGCCAGAGACCGGGAGAAATGAAATCCTGTCGGCCTTTAAAAAAATAAAATGAAGATTGGAGACTTCATATAATTATGTTCTACTTAGTACGCTCCTTAAACAGTGGTTTATTGACAGCTTTATTTAGTTGCCAGTGCACAAAAAAATATTAATAAATGGTGTCATCATTTCTTACACTCATTGACTTTCTAAGTAGCTTTTCCTAGCCACCGTGCTTCTACACCTGCATTGCTTGCTGTTTGGGGTTTTAGCCTGGGTTTCTGTACAGCACGTTGAGATATCAGCTGATGTACGAAGGGCTATATAAATGCATTTGATTTGATTTGATTGACTTGAAGAAATGTTTGTATTTGTACACCCTCAAACACCAAATTAGGCCCAGCTACTTTCAGAACATGGCGTCATCACTGTCAATCGTGAATGATATTCTCCGTGATCTGTGATTTAAAGAAGGAAGAAGAAAAGTCCCCCGAACCGATGCTTCTATGTGACATCACAGGGTGGGATTAAAAGGAAGAAAAACTGTGATTTTCAAAACCTGAAACGAGTTTCTAGTCAGAGGGAGGGTATGTTCACGCTTCCCAGGTCACCAGGAACATCATTGTATTTGAATATCACTGTTTGGAAATTGTTTCAACTTTTGATGATGTTGTAAAGTGATCGAATTGCAAAAAAAACTATCTCCTGGAGATATAGAACTTTCAACATACAGAAAGTGTCACAGTGTGATGTGTTTTGCTTCACACATTTTGAAAGTTCTTGACAACTTGATTGATGACCTGCAAAACGTTTTGGGACTGTTCCAACACATCCCAAAATAGGCCCCCGCACTGGCCCATTTTATAGGGCCCCCACACTGGCCCATTTTAAGGGCCCCCAGACTGGCCCATTTTAAAGGGCCCCCACACTGGCCCATTTTAAAGGGCCCACACACTGGCCCATTTTAAGGGCCCCCACACTGGCCCATTTTAAAGGGCCCCCACACTGGCCCATTTTAAGGGCCCCCACACTGGCCCATTTTAAAGGGCCCCCACACTAGCCCATTTTAAAGGGCCCCCACACTAGCCCATTTTAAAGGGCCCCCACACCAGCCCATTTTAAAGGGCCCCCAAACTGGCCCATTTTAAAGGGCCCCCACACTGGCCCATTTTTTTCCTTGTGGCCTTTTATGTGAATCCCCCATTATTACCCAGGTAATAACATTGCTAAAAAAGAAACAAGTGACACCAGCCCACTGGGCTAAAAGTGGACAAGCCCATCTGTCATTTGCCTGAAATGCCAGCTGGCCAGTCCACCCCTGCTTTTGTGTGTGTGTGTGTGTGTGTGTGTGTGTGTGTGTGTGTGTGTGTGTGGCCTCATAGACTAGGTCATGTTACTCTACGCGTCATTAAGTGTCAAAGCACATGGAGACTGGAACCGAAATAACACTTCATGAGCCAAACACGTACAAATGGAACCGAAATAACACTTCATGAGCCTAACACGTACAAATGGAACCGAAATAACACTTCATGAGCCAAACACGTACAAATGGACCCAAAATAACACTTCATGAGCCAAACACGTACAAATGGAACCGAAATAACACCTCATGAGCCAAACACGTACAAATGGAACCGAAATAACACCTCATGAGCCAAACACGTACAAATGGAACCGAAATAACACCTCATGAGCCAAACACGTACAAATGGAACCGAAATAACACCTCATGAGCCAAACACGTACAAATGGAACCGAAATAACACCTCATGAGCCAAACACGTACAAATGGAACCGAAATAACACCTCAGGAGCCAAACACGTACAAATGGAACCGAAATAACACCTCATGAGCCAAACACGTACAGATGGAACCGAAATAACACCTCATGAGCCAAACACGTACAGATGTAGGATCTTAATGTCATAACTCTTCTGTTGCTGAGAATTTTCCTGCACCACATTAAATACACGTGAGCTTCGTGATTTACATCGATTCACTGAACCCCTGCAGTGACTCACGGTTAAATGAACAGTATCACACTTCATGTAGCCTCATATTAGACAGCTAATAGCCTAACCACCGATCAAGCAACATTACGGACTGAACGTTCAAATCCTGTTGCTGCAGTATTATTTTGCTGTGACAATACTGGTCAAATTACGATGCTACATCTGTATGTATGTGGCATGGCAACAACAACAGAGTGGATTGCAAAACAATCAGTGCAAACCACACACACTATCTTATGTAACTGCACAGGTACGCCACATCAAATAAAAGTATCGGCTAAATGGCAGATACTCGATGAACAGATATTTAAATGCAAAGTTAGATAAAGTAGAGGTGTAGGTAGCTTGTAGACATGTCTGTCTGTCTGTCTGTCTGTCTGTCTGTCTGTCTGTCCATCTGTCCGTCCGTCCGTCCGTCTCTTACCTTACAGTCAGGTACAGCCTCCGTTATGGGGTAGACTCTGTGCCCCTCGTGGGTCTCAGTCAGTCCACACTGACTGCACACTGGCTCCAGGTCATCCACACAGAACAAGGTAAACGTCTCTCCATGCTCCCGGCACAGCGCTGGATCTCCAGGGGGAAGGACGAGGCCCTCTGCCCCAGGGAGAAGGGCCTTGAGCGGGGTGGAACCCCCTGAGAGGCACCCTAATGCTCGAGCTTCTAGTCTGAGAGCCTCCATGGATTATTTTTCTGAGCAAGAGTGCAAGAAGGTAGAAAGAGAGGAACAGAAAGGGGAGGAGAGAAAGAGAGAGGGAGAGGGAGAGGGAGGGAGGGAAAGAGAGGGAGAGAGAGATATATATATACAGATATATACAGTATATATATATATATATATATATATATATATAGAGAGAGAGAGGGAGAGAGAGAGAGAGAGAGAGAGAGAGAGAGTGAAAGAGGGAGACAGCTGTGAGAGAGAGAGAGAGAGTGAAAGAGGGAGACAGCTGTGAGAGAGAGCGGGAGGGAGAGGGAGAAGAGGGAGGGAGAAATGGCATGAGAAGAGGGAAAGAGAGCGAGAGGGGGGAGGGAAGGGAAAGCGTAGAGAGAGCGGGAGACAGAGAGAGACAGGGAGGGGATATTGGCATTTTGTGTTCATGTGTGTGCGTATGCATGTGTTTGTGTGTGCATAGGTGCGTGTGTGTGTGTGTGAGTGGGTGTGTATGTGTGTGTTTGTATGTGTGTTTGAGTGGGTGTGTCTATATCAGTACCTGTGTGATAACTCCATGAACTGAATGCTAGATGTATGTGAGATAACTCCATGAACTGAATGCTAGATCTATGTGTGATAACTCCATGAACTGAATGCTAGATCTATGTGTGATAACTCCATGAACTGAATGCTAGATGAATGTGTGATAACTCAATGAACTGAATTCTAGATGCATGTGTGCCATAGAGGTTAACTTTAGTATCTGAACTCTTTCAAGTTCTTTGAGCTTTCACTTTAGCCTACATGTGCCAGATGGGTGGGGTTGACCTTTTTGGGACTATTCTATTGGTCCTTAGCTCCCGGTAATCACAGATAAAGTAGTATTGAAACCAGCGTTGGTCAAGTTACAACTCCCTCTCTCTCTCTCTCTCTCTCTCTCTCTCTCTCTCTCTCTCTCTCCCTCTCTCTGTCTCTCTCTCTCTCTCTCTCTCTCTCTCTCTCTCTCTCTCTCTCTCTCTCTCTCTCTCTCTCTCTCTCTCTCTCTCTCTCTCTCTCTCTCTCTCTCTCTCTCTCTCTCTCTCTCTCTCTCTCTCTCTCTCTCTCTCTCTCTCTCTCTCTCTATATATATATATCTATATATATATATATATATATTTCTCCTACTCTCTCTCACCAGACACACCAAGCCTAGGGCCCCAATCCTTACCACGTCTGTGGTTGGTATCTACGGTTCAAATCCTACTTTAAGCAGGGAACATGGAAGCTGAACCTCACATGCACACATAACTGGAGACTCAGACTGACACTAATGCTTGATTTAATGCTTCATTAAATGCTTCTTCAGGTTACGAGCGAACACACCTGGGTTCAAATAGTATCTGCTTTCTTTCAAATACTTCATCTGGGCTCGATTGAACTCGCCTGGCAGCAATGGAACTCATAGACAAGTCTCAAAAGTCCAGAACCCCGCCCACCTGGCACTCCTGGCAGGCTAAAGCAACCTGGCACTCCTGGCAGGCTAAAGCAACCGGTCAAAGTATTGGAAAGAAAAGGAAATACTATTTGAACCCAGGTATGGTCGCTTGTAACCTGAACATTCCCTTAAATCAAGCATGAGTGTCAGTCTGAGTCTCCAGCTATGTTTGCATGTGAGGTACGGCTTCCATGTGCACTGCTTAAATTAGGATTCAACCCACAGCTACCAACCAAGGACGTGACTTCATTGCAACAAAGAGACTGTGTCTCAAATGGCAACCTATTCCCTATGTAGTGCACTACAGCATATATATGGATGTATCTACACTAAGTCTCAAATAGCACCCTATTCCCTACGTAGTGCACTACAGCGTGTATGGATGTATCTACAGTAAGTCTCAAATGGAAACCTGTTCCCTACGTAGTGCACTACAGCGTATATGGATGTATCTACAGTAAGTGCATTATTATACCATATACTTGCCCCTGTATTAAGATACAATTATCACATAATATAATAATTATATCATGTACTAATGATGTAATGTACTGTAATGTAACGTAATTATGATGTCATGTACTAATCATGTAATGTACTGTAACGTAATAATGATGTCATGTACTAATGATGTAATGTACTGTAACGTAAGTATGATGTCATGTACTAATGATGCAATGTACTGTAACGTAATAATGATGTCATGTACTAATGATGTAATGTACTGTAACGTAATTATGATGTCATGTACTAATGATGTAATGTACTGTAACGTAATAATGATGTCATGTACGAATGATGTAATGTAATGTAACGTAATTATGATGTCATGTACTAATCATGTACTGTAATGTAACGTAATTATGATGTCATGTACTAATCATGTAATGTACTGTAACGTAATAATTATATCATGTACTAATGATGTAATGTACTGTAATGTAACGTAATTATGATGTCATGTACTAATCATGTAATGTACTGTAACGTAATAATGATGTCATGCACTAATGATGTAATGTACTGTAACGTAATTATGATGTCATGTACTAATGATGTAATGTACTGTGACGTAATAATGATGTCATGTACTAATGATGTAATGTACTGTGACGTAATAATGATGTCATGTACTTATATTCTTCATATCATATTTCACATAGATCATTTTTAATGCTAGTAACAAGTTCACAGGTCACACACACATGCGTTTAATAAAAAAGAGAAGGAAGTTATCCATATTCATCTGACTGGCACGTTACATTTACATTTCAGTCGTTAGTAGACGCTTGTATCTAGAGTGACTTTCAGTTAATTCATTCAACTTAAAAGAAAAATCCACCCCAAAATAATATTTAGGTGTTTTTTTTAACTGGTCCACTGTTGATACAGCCCCAAAATGTTTTGCATGTCAGCGGTCAAGTTTTCAAGATATAGGACATTTTTTAAGAAGCAAAGTGTCACTTGCTACATCATCATGATGGTACGTTTAGAGTCATAATGATACGTTTAGAGTCATGATGATACGTTTAGAGTCATGATGGTACGTTTAGAGTCATGATGGTACGTTTAGAGTCATGATGGTACGTTTAGAGTCATGATGGTACGTTTAGAGTCATGATGATACGTTTAGAGTCATGATGGTACGTTTAGAGTCATGATGATACGTTTAGAGTCATGATGGTACGTTTAGAGTCATGATGGTACGTTTAGCATCATCATGATGATACGTTTAGAGTCATGATGATACGTTTAGAGTCATGATGGTACGTTTAGAGTCATGATGGTACGTTTAGAGTCATGATGATACGTTTAGAGTCATGATGGTACGTTTAGAGTCATGATGGTACGTTTAGAGTCATGATGGTACGTTTAGCATCATGATGGTACGTTTAGCAACATGATGATACGTTTAGAGTCATGATGGTACGTTTAGCATCATGATGGTACGTTTAGCAACATGATGATACGTTTAGCATCATGATGATACGTTTAGAGTCATGATGGTACGTTTAGCATCATGATGGTACGTTTAGCATCATGATGATACGTTTAGCATCATGATGGTACGTTTAGAGTCATGATGGTACGTTTAGCATCATGATGGTACGTTTAGAGTCATGATGGTACGTTTAGCATCATGATGGTACGTTTAGCATCATGATGATACGTTTAGCATCATGATGATACGTTTAGCATCATGATGATACGTTTAGCATCATGATGGTACGTTTACCATCATGATGGTACGTTTAGAGTCATGATGGTACGTTTAGAGTCATGATGATACGTTTAGAGTCATGATGATACGTTTAGAGTCATGATGATACATTTAGAGTCATGATGGTACGTTTAGAGTCATGATGGTACGTTTGGAGTCATGATGGTATGTTTAGAGTCATGATGATACGTTTAGAGTCATGATGGTACGTTTAGAGTCATGATGGTACGTTTAGAGTCATGATGGTACGTTTAGAGTCATGATGGTACGTTTAGAGTCATGATGATACGTTTAGAGTCATGATGATACGTTTAGCATCATCATGATGAGATGGCAAGTGACACTTAGCTTCCAGGTACGATAACCACATATCACATAATATACACCATCAGGAGTAGCAAAGGATGTATTTTATTTCCATGCCGCCATCACGTAGCGTTTTCCACTGTAACAGATACCTTAGCAGGTGATTATCTAGTACAAAGAAGAACGCATACATCTTCTCTGTAAATCGGTGGTATTACGTGTAGAGGATTTTGTTGTTGGCAGCGTTAACAAAGGAAACCTCTCCTCTGTCCCAGTCCATCATCACAATCTTCCTCTTCAGATTCCTCCTTGTTACAAATAATATTACCATTCAGACAACGTATAGCTCAAAATTAGGTTTGTATGTAGGTTGTCTTTTATTTTGACAGACTCTCTGGAATCTTCGGTGGCAAGGGCATCAACTCCTCCACAAACTGACAGTCCAACACTTCCCAGCAGTGGTGTCCTGAGTCAAACATTCCAGAGCCAAGGACCGCCCCATATTTATAAATCCTCTCTGGGTTGTTGGGAAGATTCTGACCACTTCTGGTCAGATCCTCAGACAGGATGATATATGGGCGTAACGTGTTTGGATCCAGAACCACAAGATCTCCAGAGAGACAGAGAGGTTAGTCAATATGCAGTGTCATGACGTTGGACTGGGGGGGAGGTGTATGACAGTCATAAATACCTCTTCCCCCTTTTTTCCTATCTCTACCCTACTGAGGTTACATTTGCAAAACCCTTGGTTAAAACCTCTTACTTCTACCCCCTCCTTTTTCGAAAATTCTGTTAAAAATCGCGCAACTTTTCAGCGTCCTGCTACTCATGCCAGGAATATAGTATATGCATATGATTAGTATGTGTGGATAGAAAACACTCTGAAGTTTATAAAACTGGTTAAATCACGGCTGTGACTATAACAGATCGTGTGTTTCATTGAAAAACGCAAGAAAAACTGCTCTCTGAAAGCTAAAAATAATTTCCATAAGTCACTTCCACGAGTTGTTAAAAGAGAACAGAATTTAATATCGACCTGCCTGAAATTCATACAAATTCCAGACGATGGCGCCATTGTCCTCATTTTCAATTGAATTAATTGTTGGAAAATCCATCTATCTGACCTCCATTTTCCCAGTCTTCACCCGGATGTAGTTGATGAAGACATTAGAAGCCATTGATTTGCAAGCGAAGACCTATTGAAAATACATCGCCCTGTAATCATTTTGATAGATTATAAACGTTTACTAATACCTAAAGTTGGATTACAAAAGGATTTCGAAGTGTTTTGTGAAAGTTTATCGTCGACTTTTTTAATTTTAAAAAATTACGCAGCGTTTAAAAACGATGTTTTTTTCTGAATGACACAGCTTCCATACAAAGCTATTTTGGGTATATATGGACCGATTTAAACGAAAAAAAGACCCAATAGTGATGTTTATGGGGCATATAGGAGTGCCAAGAAAGAAGCTCGTCAAAGGTAATGAATGTTTTATATTTTATTTCTGCGTTTTGGGTAGCGCCGGCTACCGCAAAATCTGTTGTTTACATGTCGTGCTGGCATTTTGGGGGGTGCATGCTATCAGATAATAGCTTCTCATGCTTTCGCCGAAAAGCATTTTAAAAATCTGACTTGCTGGCTAGGTTCACAACGAGTGTAGCTTTAATTCAATACCCTGCTTGTGAATTTTGATCAAAGATTGAGTTGTAACGAGTACATTTAGCATTTAGCGTAGCGCATTTGCATTTCCAGGGGCATACTTGAGACGTCTGCGTCTCAAGTATGGTCAAGAAGTTAACATAGAGATTCTGGGAACATCAGTAGGTGGGGGGAAATGAACTATATTCTGGTAATCCGACCAATTGAACATATGCGGTGGTACTTAATGAATATGATGTCAGTTCGGTTGTCATCTGAGACATTCTCATCAATGATCAGATGACATAAACTCTACAGTGGAAAGTCTACACATCAGAGTTATCGGATTCACATGGAATTGTTGTTCAATTTAAATGTTTGAATATGAAATTAGTTGTGATGGGATGAAATTTTATGGGATTTTAGCTTCTAAAACGTGAGATGTGGGTTTTCATAAAATAGGGCTGCTCAATCAGTGGCCCGCACCTGTGAAAGGACATGGGCTATAAAACTTTTCAAACACGCCCTCCTCTCCCTTCCTATATAAGCCCTTGACGTCAATATAACCTCCTGTTCCAAAGATGTGAGGACGACGGTCATATGTCAGAATGGTTCAGATAATAACTACAGAACGAAGCCAACATCAGCGTGAGCTTTGGTTGTGAATGGTATGAACTTTGAACTCTTATTCACTACAGAAGTGACACCTCCTAGCCGTTGAGTTAGCAACAGCAGATGCAACGAGGGTTAGGAAGGAACAGACAGAGTAACCCGTCTACCACACAACGACGTTACTACAACGTATCCAATTGACAACCAGAGACATTCTTCAAAGGACTCGGTTGGGCAACACGGCCTTCCATTCTACCACCAACCTACCGAAGCGCAGCTCAGAGTAAATATTTATTGCATTTTCCTTTTCCAAATGGGCGGTAATTTAGAATGCATCAGATACTGTATTTACGATAGCCCAGCTTCTTCCCCTTGTTCTTCAGTCTTCCCGCTCCTTCACTCAAACCCAGCCCCTTTTCTTTTGTGTAACAAGCTGTCATATCTGTTCCGCCCGCTAGGGAAGTTTTCCTTTATGACGTAATTTGTAATCAAGTTATGATTTAATTCTGTGTAATTCTGTGTGATTAGTTAGGTATTTAGTAAATAAATAATAAAACACAATTTTGTGTTGCTGATTCAAATTGTTAGCCAGGGTTCGTGCAGATAACCAAGAATTTACAACTTTCAGATGAGACTGAATTAAGATGAAGATTAATGTTGACTGCTATTGATGTAAAATATTACTATGTCTTTAAGAGTTTATTCGGAAGATAACAGCTCTATAAATATTATTTTGTGGTGCCCGACTCTCTAGTTAATTACATTTACATGATTAGCTCAATCAGGTAATAGTAATTACGGAGAAATTATTTTATAGAATAGCATGTCATATTACTTAATACGGCATAGCCAAAGACACGACAGCAGGAAACACTGCCAATTTAAAAACATACATTTAGAATTTTAATTCATGGCTTCTGAATATTTCCATCTGTCATAATTGTTTATGACATAATTAAGGATTTAGAAATGTTATGTGATTATATAAACTCACCAAAAAAAGAAGCGCCCTCTCACTGTCAACTGCGTTTATTTTCAGCAAACTTACCATTTCTAAATATTTGTATGAACATAATAAGATTCAACAACTGAGACAGAAACTGAACAAGTTCCACAGACATGTGGCAAACAGAAATAGAATAATGTGTCCCTGAACAAGGGGGAGGTCAAAATCAAAAGTGGTGAGGCTACCAGCTGCATTAAGTACTGCAGTGCATCTCCTCCTTATGGACTGCACCAGATTTGCCGGTTCTTGCTGTGAAATGTTACCCCACTCTTCCACCAAGGCACCTGCAAGTTCCCAGATATTTCTGGGGGGAATGGCCCTAGCCCTCTCCCTCCAATCCAACATGTCCCAGACCTGCTTAATGAGATTTAGATCCGGGCTCTTCGCTGGCAATGGCAGAACACTGACATTCCTGTCTTGCAGGAAATCACGCACAGAACGAGCAGTATGGCTGGTGGCATTGTCATGCTGGAGGGTCATGTCAGGATGAGCCTGCAGGAAGGGTACCACATGAGGGAGGAGGATGTCTTCCCTGTAACACACAGCTTTGAGATAGCCTGCAATACAACAAGCTCAGTCTGATGATGCTGTGACACACCGCCCCAGACCACGACAGTCCCTCTACCTCCAAATCGGTCGCGCTCCAGAGTACAGGCCTTGGTGTAACGCTCATTCATTTGACGATAAACACGAATCCGACCATCACCCCTGGTGAGACAAAACCGTGACTCGTCAGTGAAGAGCACTTTTTGCCAGTCCTGTCTGGTCCAGTGACGATGGGTTTGTGTCCATAGGCGGCGTTGTACCGATCCTGAGCAGGTGTTGTTACATGTGGTCTGCCACTGCGAGGACAACAGCTGTCTGTCCTGTCTCCCTGTAGCGCTGTCTTAGGTGTCTCACAGTACAGACATTGCAATTTTTTGCCCTGGCCACATCTGTGGTCCTCATGCCTCCTTGCAGCATGCCCAAGGCACATTCACACCGATGAGCAGGGACCCTGAGCATCTTTCTTTTGGTGTTTTTCAGAGTCAGTAGAAAGGCCTCTTTAGTGTTCCTAACTGTCCTTAATTACCTACCGTCTGTAAGCTGTTAGTGTCTTGTCTGGGGTTCCGCTTGCAGAAATCTCATAAATCAAATTTCTCAAACATACAAGTATTAGGCACCATTTTAAAGATACAATTCTCGTTAATCCAGCCAGTGTCTGATTTCAAAAAGGCTTTACAGCGAAAGCTCCACAAACGATTATGTTAGGTCACCACCAAGTCACAGAAAAATACAGCCATTTTTCCAGCCGAAGATAGGAGTCACAAAAAGCAGAAATATAGATACGATTAGTCACTAACCTTTGATGATCTTCCTCAGATGACACTCATAGGACTTTATGTTACACATGAACATACGTGTATGTTTTGTTCGATAAAGTGCATATTTATATCCAAAAATCAAATTTTACATTGGCGTGTTATGTTCAGTTGTTCCAAAACATGCAGGGATTTTGCAGAGAGCCACATCAATTCACATAAATACTCATAATAAACATTGATAATAGATGCAACTATTATACATGGAACTTTAGTTATTAAATAAACTTCTCCTTAATGCAACCGCTGTGTCAGATTTCAAAAAAACTTTACGGTAAAAGCAAACCATGCAATAATCTGAGTATGGCGCACAGAGCCCAAACCAGACAAAGAAATATCCTCCATGTTGTGTAGTCAACATTAGTCAGAAGTAGCATTATAAATATTCACTTACCTTTGATGATCTTCGTCAGAATGTTCTCCCAGGAATCCCAGTTCCACAATAAATGTTTGATTTGTTCGTTAAAGTTCATAATTTATGTCCATAAACCTCCTTTTGTTAGGGCGTTTGGTAAACAAATCCAAACGCGCATGCAAGTCCAGCGGAAAGGTCGAACGAAAAGTCCAAAAAGTCATATTACTGGCCGTAGAAACATGTCAAATGAAGTATAGAATCAATCTTTAGGATGTTTTTAATATAAATATTCAATAATGTCCCAACCCGGAGAATTCCTTTGTCTGTAGAAAAGCAATGGAACGCGAGCTAATTCTCTCATGACCGCGCGTCACGAGCCCGTGGCTCTCTGCTAGACGCCTGACTCATTCCCCTCTCATTCGCCTCCACTGCACAGTAGAAGCATCAAACAAGGTTCTAAAGACTGTTGACATCTAGTGGAAGCCTTAGGAAGTGCAACATGACCAATATCCCACTGTATCTTTAATAGG
The DNA here is from genome assembly GCF_045791955.1 of Oncorhynchus clarkii lewisi. NCBI lineage: Eukaryota > Metazoa > Chordata > Actinopteri > Salmoniformes > Salmonidae > Oncorhynchus > Oncorhynchus clarkii. The sequence goes on along the minus strand of NC_092159.1, from coordinate 6,390,676 downwards.
GGCTGACTTGAAAAACTACAAACCTCAGATTTCCCACTTCCTGGTTGGATTTTTTCTCAGGTTTTTGCCTGCCATATGAGTTCTGTTAAACTCACAGACATCATTCAAACAGTTTTCGAAACGTCAGAGTGTTTTCAATCCAATACTACTAATAATATGCATATATTAGCATCTGGGACTGAGTAGCAGGCAGTTTACTCTGGGCACGCTTTTCGTCCAAAGTGAAAATGCTGCCCCTTATCCCAATGAAGTTTCAACTGTTCCACAGGTACATGTTCATTAATTGTTTATGGTTCATTGAAAAAGCATGGGAAACAGTGTTAAAAATCCTTTACATTGAAGATCTGTGAGGTTATTTGGATTTTTAAGAAATATCTTTGAAAGACAAGAGTCCTGAAAAAGGGACGTTTCTTATTTTTGATGAGTTTAAATGTTTTCCTCATTGTAAAGCAGTGAAGATAATTGGAATGTGTTTGTAGGACGTGGCAGAGTCATGGGGAGCCAGATGAGGTGTGTGGTCCTCTGATAGACGTGTCTAAACACCTGACCAACCTCCGTTACTCCGTCTGGAACGACATGCTGCACAGGAGCTGTAGTCATGTGGGGGGGAGGGGGGGAGTGGTGTTGGGGTGTGTGTGTGTGTGTGTGTGTGTGTGTGTGTGTGTGTGTGTGTGTGTGTGTGTGTGTGTGTGTGTGTGTGTGTGTGTGTGTGTGTGTGTGTGTGTGTGTGTGTGTGTGCGCGTGCATGCGTGCGTGCGTGTGTGTGCGTGCGTGCGTGTGCCAAGAGCAGGACAGAAAGAGTAGTGTGTACTTAACAGTGTGTTGCTGGAGGTTGTTGTTGTATGGGAGCTGCTAAGGCTATGTCCCATATGACACTCTGTTCCCTCTATAGCTCACTACTCTATTACCTGAGCTCTATGGATCTTTGCCAAAAGTAGTGCACTACATAAGGAAGAGGGTTCCATTTGAGTGACAGCCTGAGTGTTTACAGTCAATATGGTATAATACCAATGAGTTAAATGAGCCATGTGTGACAGAGAGACAGGGAGAGAAGGTGACAGAGAGACGGGGAGAGAAGGTGACAGAGAGACAGTGAGAGAAGGTGACAGAGAGACAGTTAGAGAAGGTGACAGAGAGACAGGGAGAGAAGGTGACAGAGAGACGGGGAGAGAAGGTGACAGAGAGACAGTGAGAGAAGGTGACAGAGAGACAGTTAGAGAAGGTGACAGAGAGACAGGGAGAGAAGGTGACAGAGAGCCAGGGAGAGAAGGTGACAGCGAGACAGGGAGAGAAGTTGACAGAGAGACAGGGAGAGAAGGTGAAAGAGAGACAGGGAGAGAAGGTGACAGGGAGACAGGGAGAGAAGGTGACAGAGAGACAGGGAGAGAAGGTGAAAGAGAGACAAGGAAGAAGATGACAGAGAGACATCGTGAGACAATGTGACAGAGACAGGGAGAGGTGGCACAGACAGAGAGAGAAGGTGACAGAGAGACATCCTGAGAGTTTACAGTCAATATGGTAGAATCATAATGAGTTAAATGAGCCATGTGTGACAGAGGGAAGGTGAGGAAGTTAAAGTGAGGGAAGAGAATAGAATAACTTCCAAAGAGGAGAGTTCAAGACTAAACACAAAGTAAGTCTGAATCCTGCTACCTGGACTCCAGACAATGCAAGTACCTCTCAGGTAGGTCTGTCACCTGTATGTTGATTTATAGTTACAACACACTTTACCTCTTTCCTTCACGCTCTCCCCTCTCTCCCCCCTCGCTCTCCCCTCTCTCACCTCTCCTCCCTCTCTCCCCGACCCCTCTCTCCCCTTCTTACTTTCTAGCTTCCTCTCTCTCTCTCTCTCTCTCTCTCTCTCTCTTTCTTTCTCTCTCTCTCTCTCTCTCCCTCTCTCTCCCTCTCTCATTTAGCAGACTCTGTTATCCAGAGAGACTTACAGTCAGTGCATTTTACTAAACTAGATAAAACAACCACAGATCATTGCATGTGAAGACATTCCTCAATAAAGCAGCTATCAGCAGAACCAGTGCAAGTAATGAGTTGGACACCCCTGGTTTACTGGTTTACTGGTTTATTGGTTTAATGGTTTACTGGTTTAATGGTTTACTGGTTTAATGGTTTACTGGGTTACTGGTTTATTAGTTTACTGGTTTAATGGTTTAATGGTTTACTGGTTTACTGGTTTACTGGTTTATTGGTTTACTGGTTTACTGGTTTACTGGTTTATTGGTTTACTGGTTTACTGGTTTAATGGTTTAATGGTTTAATGGTTTAATGGTTTATTGGTTTACTGGTTTATTGGTTTACTGGTTTACTGGTTTACTGGTTTACTGGTTTATTGGTTTACTGGTTTACTGGTTTACTGGTTTATTGGTTTATTGGTTTATTGGTTTACTGGTTTACTGGTTTACTGGTTTATTGGTTTACTGGTTTACTGGTTTACTGGTTTACTGGTTTATTGGTTTACTGGTTTACTGGTTTACTGGTTTAATGGTTTAATGGTTTATTGGTTTACTGGTTTATTGGTTTACTGGTTTAATGGTTTATTGGTTTACTGGTTTATTGGTTTACTGGTTTACTGGTTTATTGGTTTACTGGTTTATTGGTTTACTGGTTTAATGGTTTACTGGTTTACTGGTTTATTGGTTTACTGGTTTACTGGTTTATTGGTTTACTGGTTTATTGGTTTACTGGTTTAATGGTTTACTGGTTTACTGGTTTATTGGTTTACTGGTTTACTGGTTTATTGGTTTAGTGGTTTATTGGTTTAATGGTTTACTGGTTTACTGGTTTATTGGTTTAATGGTTTATTGGTTTACTGGTTTATTGGTTTAATGGTTTACTGGTTTATTGGTTTAATGGTTTACTGGTTTACTGGTTTATTGGTTTAATGGTTTAATGGTTTACTGGTTTACTGGTTTATTGGTTTAATGGTTTACTTGTTTACTGGTTTATTGGTTTAATGGTTTACTGGTTTACTGGTTTATTGGTTTAATGGTTTACTTGTTTACTGGTTTAATGGTTTACTGGTTTACTGGTTTACTGGTTTATTGGTTTAATGGTTTACTTGTTTACTGGTTTACTGTTTTATTGGTTTAATGGTTTACTGGTTTACTGGTTTATTGGTTTACTGGTTTACTGGTTTACTGGTTTATTGGTTTACTGGTTTACTGGTTTACTGGTTTACTGGCTCAACAAGCTCAACGCACAGGGCGTTTTCCAACATTGCAGCAGGGCAGATAACCATCTCAGGGAATGAGAATGCTCTGTCTCTCTCTTCATCTCTCTCTCTCTTTCTCCCTAAAACTCTCGCTGTCTATTTCTCACAAGGGAAAGCTGGTTTGGGGGTCTGGTTTGATGAGGGTGTATATTCCAAACTGCCACCATACCAACCGTGTGATGCAGCATGACAACATGAACGTGATTGGTCAAGAATATCAAGCTCTGAGTGTTCTGAATTTGGTCATTTCTAGAGTGGTATCTTAGATGAGAGTTGTGTTTGGAGATGTTAGCTCAAAACATAACATTTGTGTGTTGTATATATGACTATCTAAATGAGTCCGAGGCGTGCTTATGGTTAGTTTGGCTGTCTGTAAATAAATGGGCGGTTGTAGGTTGATTCTGGTGAGCGATTGGATGCTCCACAGCACACCTGGCAGCTGTGATCCAGAGGATTTGATTACTGCCAGGCAGTGGTCCCGTGTGGGCCGGATTTAAATCCAATCCCCAAGCCCAACCCTCAAGTAAATTGAGACATCCTCAGTTACACAAATCTCATAAAACCCTGTTTTGAAAGTAATGACTTTATGACCAAAAATCCTATTTACACTTCGTAGTAAATTTTTCAACTAGAAAAAAAAACAATCTGACTCATATCGATGCCACGTTTTCAACCAGAGAAGTTATTTTTTTCTGGCTCCGTCGCTCTATAATGGGCATTGCTATAGTGGCACACCTGCAAAACAGGTCTCTCTATCTACCTCTATTGTCCGCAAGCACCTCAAACTCTCTGCTGGGGTTTATTCACTAAGAACCAAAGAGAACCAAACAGAATGAAACTGGAAACCTGAATTTGTCCAAAATAAATGTTTGTTTACTTTGCAAAACGTTTTGCCACTGTGTGACTAATGAATACACCCCTGGTGTGTATCATGTTCCTGAAGAAGGATCCTCTATCTACCTCTATAGTGTGTATCTGCAGGCTGAACGACTGGCGTGATGAAGGACTTCATACCTCTCTACAGACGCCACTCCTGTTCCTGTCTCCTGGAGCGTGTGCAGAACCAGCTGTGAGACGCAGACCCTTACTGCAACATCCTGTAAGAACACGCATCACTTCCTGTCTCCTGGAGCATGTGCAGAACCAGCTGTGAGACGCAGACCCTTACTGCAACATCCTGTAAGAACATGCATCACTTCCTGTCTCCTGGAGCATGTGCAGAACCAGCTGTGAGACGCAGACCCTTACTGCAACATCCTGTAAGAACACGCGTCACTTCCTGTCTATGGATCCAAATCTACTCCATGGTTGTGTCCCCTTGTTCTTGACCTGTGCACCCCTCCTCTCTCCCCCAGGATGTGATCCCCAACAGTGGGGTGCTACTGGAGGATGCTCTGCTACAGTATCTGAATGGCAGGTGGAGACGGCTCCACCGTCAGGCCACAAAGAGTTAAGCAGTCCAGAGCCACGACGCTCAAGAGGAGAAGAAGAAACTGTCCAATTGGAAGGTTGGTGGGTTCAGTCACAGTTATAAAATTGGTTCTAACACGTGCGTGTGTGTGTGTGTGTGTGTGTGTGTGTGCATGCGGGGGTGTGTGTGTGTGAGTGAGTGAGTTTAATTACAATTAACTGCTGACATGTAAAATGCACTTTAAGATTATTCTTGTATAATGAAAAGCACTTTACAAACCTTATGATTTTTTATTTTACCTTTATTTAACTAGGCAAGTCAGTTAAGAACAAATTCTTATTTTCAATGACAGCCTAGGAACAGACAGGAACTGTCTGTTCAGGGGCAGAATGACAGATTTGTTCCTTGTCAGCTGGGTGATTTGAACTTGCAACTTTTTGGTTACTAGTCCAACGCACTAACCACTAGGCTACCATGCTGCCACGTCACTGTGCTTGCTTAGCCATACCTCCTATTTTTTTATTACATTTTTTTCAGGGGAGGCTGCAGCACCCTCAGGACCCCTACTTCCCACATCTATGAAGATATCCCTAGTATCACTCCAGAATATTCCGCTAAAGTTAATCTCATTTGAGTCTGTATTACAAAAATAGTCAAGCAGTTGAATCTAGTTTCCTTCCCGTGGCCTACAACACTACCACCTGTCACCCTCTCTCTCTCTCTCTCTCTCTCTCTCTCTCTCTCCTCTCTCTTTCTCTCTTCTCCCCTATCCTTCTGATATAATGTGATTAGTGTAGTTGATCCGCTTGTGTTTAGCTGACTTACCTCTCTCTGTCTCTCTCTCTCTGTCTCTCTCTGTCTCTGTCTCTCTAACTCTCTCTCTCTCTCTCTCTGTCTCTCTCTCTCTGTCTCTCTCTCTCTGTCTCTCTCTCTCTGTCTCTCTCTGTCTCTGTCTCTGTCTCTCTCCGTCTCTCTCTCTCTCTGTCTCTCTCTCTCTCTCTGTCTCTCTCTCTCTCTGTCTCTCTCTGTCTCTGTCTCTGTCTCTCTGTCTCTCTCTCTCTCTCTCTCTCTCTCTCTCTCTCTCTCTCTGTATCTTTCTCTCTCTCTTTCTTTTATATCTCTCTGTCTCTCACACAGGTGATATTCTCAGTGTCTGACTCACCCTACTCTTCTGACCCAGCTAATCTCCCACTCTAGGGGGAGGAGAGGGGAGGCGACAGGGAAAGAGACACGGTGCGGTGACAGAAAGAGAGAGAGGGAGGGAAAACACTGGGAAGAGAGGCAGACAAATAAAGAATGAAGGAATAGAGTGGAAATAAGGGAGGGAGGAAAACAACAGAGAAAGAGAGATGAAGAAAAAATCATAACGGGAGCGTTTTTTGGACAACCTGCGAGAAAGAAAATAAAGAAAGAGGAGGAGCTTAAGGAGACGGAGAGAGAGAAGACTATAGACTACAGTCTGAAGGTGAACCCTCTGAGATATCTGGTAGATATCTGTTCGACCTAGAGACAGTTTTAGTCCACCTATTATGCCATCGTTGACTTGAATGAGGAGGTCTGTTCTATAGATTATATTTCTAGGGTAGATATATTATGGGTGCTTACCAACTGTAGTTTACAGGGCTAACTAGTTAGCAACACAACAATATTTGTATTTTCATTTCACCTTTATTTAACCAGGTAGGCCAGTTGAGAACACCTTTATTTAACCAGGTAGGCCAGTTGAGAACACCTTTATTTAACCAGGGAGGCTAGTTGAGAACACCTTTATTTAACCAGGTAGGCTAGTTGAGAACACCTTTATTTAACCAGGTAGGCTAGTTGAGAACACCTTTATTTAACCAGGTAGGCTAGTTGAGAACACCTTTATTTAACCAGGTAGGCTATTTGAGAACACCTTTATTTAACCAGGTAGGCCAGTTGAGAACACCTTTATTTAACCAGGTAGGCTAGTTGAGAACACCTTTATTTAACCAGGTAGGCCAGTTGAGAACACCTTTATTTAACCAGGTAGGCCAGTTGAGAACACCTTTATTTAACCAGGTAGGCTAGTTGAGAACACCTTTATTTAACCAGGTAGGCCAGTTGAGAACACCTTTATTTAACCAGGTAGGCTAGTTGAGAACACCTTTATTTAACCAGGTAGGCCAGTTGAGAACACCTTTATTTAACCAGGTAGGCTAGTTGAGAACACCTTTATTTAACCAGGTAGGCCAGTTGTGAACACCTTTATTTAACCAGGTAGGCTAGTTGAGAACACCTTTATTTAACCAGGTAGGCCAGTTGAGAACACCTTTATTTAACCAGGTAGGCTAGTTGAGAACACCTTTATTTAACCAGGTAGGCCAGTTGAGAACACCTTTATTTAACCAGGTAGGCTAGTTGAGAACACCTTTATTTAACCAGGTGGCCAGTTGAGAACACCTTTATTTAACCAGGTAGGCTAGTTGAGAACACCTTTATTTAACCAGGTAGGCTAGTTGAGAACACCTTTATTTAACCAGGTAGGCCAGTTGAGAACACCTTTATTTAACCAGGTAGGCTAGTTGAGAACACCTTTATTTAACCAGGTAGGCTAGTTGAGAACACCTTTATTTAACCAGGTGGCCAGTTGAGAACACCTTTATTTAACCAGGTAGGCTAGTTGAGAACACCTTTATTTAACCAGGTGGCCAGTTGAGAACACCTTTATTTAACCAGGTGGCCAGTTGAGAACACCTTTATTTAACCAGGTAGGCTAGTTGAGAACACCTTTATTTAACCAGGTAGGCTAGTTGAGAACACCTTTATTTAACCAGGTAGGCCAGTTGAGAACACCTTTATTTAACCAGGTAGGCTAGTTGAGAACACCTTTATTTAACCAGGTAGGCTAGTTGAGAACACCTTTATTTAACCAGGTGGCCAGTTGAGAACACCTTTATTTAACCAGGTAGGCTAGTTGAGAACACCTTTATTTAACCAGGTGGCCAGTTGAGAACACCTTTATTTAACCAGGTGGCCAGTTGAGAACACCTTTATTTAACCAGGTAGGCTAGTTGAGAACACCTTTATTTAACCAGGTAGGCTAGTTGAGAACACCTTTATTTAACCAGGTAGGCCAGTTGAGAACACCTTTATTTAACCAGGTAGGCTAGTTGAGAACACCTTTATTTAACCAGGTAGGCTAGTTGAGAACACCTTTATTTAACCAGGTGGCCAGTTGAGAACACCTTTATTTAACCAGGTAGGCTAGTTGAGAACACCTTTATTTAACCAGGTGGCCAGTTGAGAACACCTTTATTTAACCAGGTAGGCTAGTTGAGAACACCTTTATTTAACCAGGTAGGCCAGTTGAGAACACCTTTATTTAACCAGGTAGGCCAGTTGAGAACACCTTTATTTAACCAGGTAGGCCAGTTGAGAACACCTTTATTTAACCAGGTAGGCTAGTTGAGAACACCTTTATTTAACCAGGTAGGCCAGTTGAGAACACCTTTATTTAACCAGGTAGGCTAGTTGAGAACACCTTTATTTAACCAGGTAGGCTAGTTGAGAACACCTTTATTTAACCAGGTGGCCAGTTGAGAACACCTTTATTTAACCAGGTGGCCAGTTGAGAACACCTTTATTTAACCAGGTAGGCTAGTTGAGAACACCTTTATTTAACCAGGTAGGCTAGTTGAGAACACCTTTATTTAACCAGGTAGGCCAGTTGAGAACACCTTTATTTAACCAGGTAGGCCAGTTGAGAACACCTTTATTTAACCAGGTAGGCCAGTTGAGAACACCTTTATTTAACCAGGTAGGCCAGTTGAGAACACCTTTATTTAACCAGGTAGGCCAGTTGAGAACACCTTTATTTAACCAGGTAGGCCAGTTGAGAACACCTTTATTTAACCAGGTGGCCAGTTGAGAACACCTTTATTTAACCAGGTAGGCTAGTTGAGAACACCTTTATTTAACCAGGTAGGCTAGTTGAGAACACCTTTATTTAACCAGGTAGGCCAGTTGAGAACACCTTTATTTAACCAGGTAGGCCAGTTGAGAACACCTTTATTTAACCAGGTAGGCCAGTTGAGAACACCTTTATTTAACCAGGTAGGCCAGTTGAGAACACCTTTATTTAACCAGGTGGCCAGTTGAGAACACCTTTATTTAACCAGGTAGGCTAGTTGAGAACACCTTTATTTAACCAGGTAGGCTAGTTGAGAACACCTTTATTTAACCAGGTAGGCCAGTTGAGAACACCTTTATTTAACCAGGTAGGCCAGTTGAGGACACCTTTATTTAACCAGGTAGGCCAGTTGAGAACACCTTTATTTAACCAGGTAGGCCAGTTGAGAACACCTTTATTTAACCAGGTAGGCCAGTTGAGAACACCTTTATTTAACCAGGTAGGCCAGTTGAGAACACCTTTATTTAACCAGGTAGGCTAGTTACAACTGTGTCCTGGCAAAGATAAAGCAAAGCAGTGCAACACAAACAACAACACAGAGTTACACATGGAGTAAACAAACGCACAGTCAATAATACACATGGAGTAAACAAGCGTACAGTCAATAATACACATGGAGTAAACAAGCGTACAGTCAATAATACACATGGAGTAAACAAGCGTACAGTCAATAATACACATGGAGTAAACAAGCGTACAGTCAATAATACACATGGAGTAAACAAGCGTACAGTCAATAATACACATGGAGTAAACAAGCGTACAGTCAATAATACACATGGAGTAAACAAGCGTACAGTCAATAATACACATGGAGTAAACAAGCGTACAGTCAATAATACACATGGAGTAAACAAGCGTACAGTCAATAACACAATAGAACAAAATAAAGTCTATAAAAAGTGTGTGCAAATGGCGAGAGGAGGTAGGGCAATAAATAGGCCATAGTAGCGAAGTAATTACAATTTATCAGATTAAGACTGGAGTGATAGATGAGCAGATGATGGTGTGTAAGTAGAGATACTGTTGTGCCAAAGAGCAGAAATGTAAATAAAACAATATGGGGATGAGGTAGGTAGATCGGGTGGGCTATTTACAGATGGACTATGTACAACTGCAGCGATCGATTAGCTGATCAGATAGCTGATGCTTAAAGTTAGTAGAAGGAAAGGCGGGCAAAGGAGGTGTTGTTATGGTGACCAGTGAGATATACCTGCTGGAGCGCGTGCTACGGGTGGGTGTTGTTATCATGACCAGTTAGCTGAGATAAGGCAGAGCTTTACCTAGTATAGACTTATAGATGACCTGGAGCCAGTGGGTCTGGCGACGAATATGTAGCGAGGGCCAGCCGACTAGAGCATACAGGTCGCAGTGGTGGGTGGTATAAGGGGCTTTGGTAACAAAACGGATGGCAATGTGATCGACTGAATCCAGTTTGCTGAGTAGAGTATTGGAAGCTATTTTGTAGATGACATCGCTGAAGTCGAAGATCGGTAGGATGGTCCGTTTTACAATGGTAAGTTTGGCGGCGTAAGTGAAGGAGCCTGTGTTGCGAAATAGAAAGCCGACTCTAGATTGGAGATGTTTGATATGAGTCTGTAAGGAGAGTTTACAGTTTAACCAGACACCTAGGTATTTGTAGTTGTCCACATATTCTCGGTCAGGACCATCCAGAGAAGTGATGCTAGTCGGGCGGGCGGGTGCGGGCAGCGAACGGTTGAAAAGCATGCATTTAGTTTTATTAGCACTTAAGACCTGTTGGAGGCCATGGAAGGACAGTTGTATGGCATTGAAGCTTGTTTGGAGGTTAGTGTCCACAGTGTCCAAAGAAGGGCCAGATGTATACAGAATGGTGTCGTCTGCGTAGAGGTGGATCAGGGAATCACCCGCAGCAAGAGCAACATCGGTGATATATACAGAGAAAAGAGTCGGCCCGAGAATCGAACCCTGTGGTACCCCCATAGAGACTGCCAGAGGACCAGACAACATGCCGTTCGATTTGACACACTGAACTCTGAGAAGTATTTGGTGAACTAGGCGAGGCAGTCATTTGAGAAACCAAGGCTATTGAGTCTGCCGATAAGAATACGGTGATTGACAGAGTCAAAAGCCTTGGCCGGGTCGATGAAGACGGCTGCACAGTACTGTCTTTATCGATGGCGGTTATGATATCGTTTAGTACCTTGAGCGTGGCTGAGGTACTAAAGTCCAAGGCTGGCAGGTATTATCCAGGCTAAAAAAACAGCTGGTGCCTGTACAGAAGGTAAAGGGTGCTAACAATGACTAAATAGCTAGTAGCTAATTAGCTGTTTAGCCTCTGATAGCTTCTGATGGCGGTTCTGGCTATAAGGTCTGTCTCTCTCTCTCGCTCTCTCTCTCTCTCGCTCTCTCGTTCCTTCTCCTCTCTCTCCTCTCCTCCCCCCAGTAGTAGACCATGGTAGATTTGTTCCTAGGTCGTTCACTAGTATGTAACAACAGAGACCGTGTTGAGTACGATACGGAACGGGAGGTCATCCTCCGTCTCCAGAACCGGATCCTGCTCCTGTTCTTCGGTTCAGTAGACAGCCAACGGTGCCAGGAGTTCGTCCCCACACTTAAGGTAAACACACACACACACACGCACACGCATGCGCACACACACACACACACACACACTTGTCAATCTATAGTTATCTCTCTCTCTCGTTCTCTTCTCTCTCTCTCTCTCTCTCTCTCTCTCTCTTTCTCTGCTAATTAAGGTATTATAAACATCTCATATCTTGCCTCCCTCCTCTACACCCTTCCACTTTCCTTCTCCCCATCTATCCACTCCACGTAGGACTTCTTCAAGCGTCTAACAGATGAGTTCTACGTGGAACGCTCCGCCCAGTTGGTCCTTCTGTACATCAGCCTGGACCAATCAGAGGAGCAGCTGGAGAACCTCCTCAAAGAGCTGCCCAAGAAATGCCTGTTCCTGACCCACAATGACCCCTATCGCAGGTATGGGTGGAAAGGATGGGGTTGGGCAGGGTGGGGAGGAGTGTCTATAGAGTGTGTGTGTATCTTGCACTGTGTGTGTATAGAGTGATTGTGTATATGTAATGTGTCTGTCCGTCCGTGTATGTATGTGTATATCTTACACTGTGTGTGGGTGTGTATATAACGTGTCTGTGTGTGTGTGTCAGAGAGCTGGAGTCTATGTTTGAGGTGGAGGATGTACCGAGGGTGGTGGTGCTGCGTCCAGATTGTTCTGTTCTATCTCCCAACGCTGTCTCTGAGATAAGCAGCCTCGGAACCAACTGCTTCCACAACTGGCAGGTGTGTGTGTAATGGATCATGTCTGTGTGTGTGTGTGTATCATGTGTGTGTGTGTGTGTCATGTGTGTGTGTGTATGTATCATGTGTGTGTGTATCATGTGTGTGTGTATCATGTGTGTGTGTATCATGTGTGTGTGTGTGTATCATGTGTGTGTGTGTGTATCATGTGTGTGTGTGTATGTATCATGTGTGTGTCCGTGTATGTGTACAATGTGTATGTATGTATTTACAGTGCCTTGCGAAAGTATTCGGCCCCCTTGAACTTTGCGAACTTTTGCCACATTTCAGACTTCAAACATAAAGATATAAAACTGTATTTTTTTGTGAAGAATCAACAACAAGTGGGACACAATCATGAAGTGGAACGACATTTATTGGATATTTCAAACTTTTTTAACAAATCAAAAACTGAAAAATTGGGCGTGCAAAATTATTCAGCCCCCTTAAGTTAATACTTTGTAGCGCCACCTTTTGCTGCGATTACAGCTGTAAATCGCTTGGGGTATGTCTCTATCAGTTTTGCACATCGAGAGACTGACATTTTTTCCCCATTCCTCCTTGCAAAACAGCTTGAGCTCAGTGAGGTTGGATGGAGAGCATTTGTGAACAGCAGTTTTCAGTTCTTTGCACAGATTCTCGATTGGATTCAGGTCTGGACTTTGACTTGGCCATTCTAACACCTGGATATGTTTATTTTTGAACCATTCCATTGTAGATTTTGCTTTATGTTTTGGATCATTGTCTTGTTGGAAGACAAATCTCCGTCCCAGTCTCAGGTCTTTTGCAGACTCCATCAGGTTTTCTTCCAGAATGGTCCTGTATTTGGCTCCATCCATCTTCCCATCAATTTTAACCATCTTCCCTGTCCCTGCTGAAGAAAAGCAGGCCCAAACCATGATGCTGCCACCACCATGTTTGACAGTGGGGATGGTGTGTTCAGCTGTGTTGCTTTTACGCCAAACATAACGTTTTGCATTGTTGCCAAAAAGTTCAATTTTGGTTTCATCTGACCAGAGCACCTTCTTCCACATGTTTGGTGTGTCTCCCAGGTGGCTTGTGGCAAACTTTAAACAACACTTTTTATGGATATCTTTAAGAAATGGCTTTCTTGCCACTCTTCCATAAAGGACAGATTTGTGCAATATACGACTGATTGTTGTCCTATGGACAGAGTCTCCCACCACAGCTGTAGATCTCTGCAGTTCATCCAGAGTGATCATGGGCCTCTTGGCTGCATCTCTGATCAGTCTTCTCCTTGTATGAGCTGAAAGTTTAGAGGGACGGCCAGGTCTTGGTAGATTTGCAGTGGTCTGATACTCCTTCCATTTCAATATTATCGCTTGCACAGTGCTCCTTGGAATGTTTAAAGCTTGGGAAATCTTTTTGTAACCAAATCCGGCTTTAAACTTCTTCACAACAGTATCTCGGACCTGCCTGGTGTGTTCCTTGTTCTTCATGATGCTCTCTGCGCTTTTAACGGACCTCTGAGACTATCACAGTGCAGGTGCATTTATACAGAGACTTGATTACACACAGGTGGATTGTATTTATCATGATTAGTCATTTAGGTCAACATTGGATCATTCAGAGATCCTCACTGAACTTCTGGAGAGAGTTTGCTGCACTGAAAGTAAAGGGGCTGAATAATTTTGCACGCCCAATTTTTCAGTTTTTGATTTGTTAAAAAAGTTTGAAATATCCAATAAATGTCATTCCACTTCATGATTGTATACCACTTGTTGTTGATTCTTCACAAAAAAATACAGTTTTATATCTTTATGTTTGAAGCCTGAAATGTGGCAAAAGGTCGCAAAGTTCAAGGGGGCCGAATACTTTCGCAAGGCACTGTATATACAGGTAACTGCCAGAATAAAGGAAACACCAACATATAGTGTCCTAATAGGACGAGCCAGAACAGCTGTCTCCGGTGCCACTCAGTTGAGTTGACATCTGATGACTCTACACACACACACACACACACACACACACGTGCGCTCACACACACACCCGCTTTGAGGACAATACAGTGCCACTGACACGGCCTGCAACGAAAACATGCGGTCTCTCCTTCACTGCAGCCGAGGTGAGTAAGACATTTAAACGTGTTAACCCTCGCAAGGCTGCAGGCCCAGACGGCATCCCCAGCCGCGCCCTCAGAGCATGCGCAGACCAGCTGGCCGGTGTGTTTACGGACATATTCAATCAATCCCTATACCAGTCTGCTGTTCCCACATGCTTCAAGAGGGCCACCATTGTTCCTGTTCCCAAGAAAGCTAAGGTAACTGAGCTAAACGACTACCGCCCCGTAGCACTCACATCCGTCATCATGAAGTGCTTTGAGAGACTAGTCAAGGACCATATCACCTCCACCCTACCTGACACCCTAGACCCACTCCAATTTGCTTACCGCCCAAATAGGTCCACAGACGATGCAATCTCAACCACACTGCACACTGCCCTAAGCCATCTGGACAAGAGGAATACCTATGTGAGAATGCTGTTCATCGACTACAGCTCGGCATTCAACACCATAGTACCCTCCAAGCTCGTCATCAAGCTCGAGACCCTGGGTCTCGACCCCGCCCTGTGCAACTGGGTACTGGACTTCCTGACGGGCCGCCCCCAGGTGGTGAGGGTAGGCAACAACATCTCCTCCCCGCTGATCCTCAACACTGGGGCCCCACAATGGTGCGTTCTGAGCCCTCTCCTGTACTCCCTGTTCACCCACGACTGCGTGGCCACGCACGCCTCCAACTCAATCATCAAGTTTGCGGACGACACAACAGTGGTAGGCTTGATTACCAACAACGACGAGACGGCCTACAGGGAGGAGGTGAGGGCCCTCGGAGTGTGGTGTCAGGAAAATAACCTCACACTCAACGTCAACAAAACTAAGGAGATGATTGTGGACTTCAGGAAACAGCAGAGGGAACACCCCCCTATCCACATCGATGGAACAGTAGTGGAGAGGGTAGCAAGTTTTAAGTTCCTCGGCATACACATCACAGACAAGCTGAATTGGTCCACTCACACAGACAGCATCGTGAAGAAGGCGCAGCAGCGCCTCTTCAACCTCAGGAGGCTGAAGAAATTCGGCTTGTCACCAAAAGCACTCACAAACTTCTACAGATGCACAATCGAGAGCATCCTGGCGGGCTGTATCACCGCCTGGTATGGCAACTGCACCGCCCTCAACCGTAAGGCTCTCCAGAGGGTAGTGAGGTCTGCACAACGCATCACCGGGGGCAAACTACCTGCCCTCCAGGACACCTACACCACCCGATGTCACAGGAAGGCCATAAAGATCATCAAGGACATCAACCACCCGAGCCACTGCCTGTTCACCCCGCTATCATCCAGAAGGCGAGGTCAGTACAGGTGCATCAAAGCTGGGACCGAGAGACTGAAAAACAGCTTCTATCTCAAGGCCATCAGACTGTTAAACAGCCACCACTAACACTGAGTTGCTGCTGCCAACACACTGATACTGACTCAACTCCAGCCACTTTAATAATGGGAATTGATGGGAAATGATGTAAATATATCACTAGCCACTTTAAACAATGCTACCTTATATAAATGTTACTTACCCTACATTATTCATCTCATATGCATACGTATATACTGTACTGCATCCTTATGTAATACATGTATCACTAGCCACTTTATACTATGCCACTTTGTTTACATACTCATCTCATTTGTACATACTGTACTCGATACCATCTACTGTATCTTGCCTATGCTGCTCTGTACCATCACTCATTCATATATCCTTATGTACATATTCTTTATCCCCTTACACTGTGTACAAGACAGTAGTTTTGGAATTGTTAGTTAGATTACTTGTTGGTTATTACTGCATTGTCGGAACTAGAAGCACAAGCATTTCGCTACACTCGCATTAACATCTGCTAACCATGTGTATGTGACAAATAAAATTTGATTTTGATTATTATTTTTTTTGACACACACACACACGTGCGCTCACACACACGTGCACGTGCGCTCACACACACACACACACGAGCACGTGTGCTCACACACACACACGCGCGTGCGCTCACACACACACGCATTCATGCACGCACACACGTACACACACACACATGCGCGCACGTGCTCTCACACACACACACACACACACACACACACACACACACACACACACACACACACACACACACACACACACACACACACACACACACACACACTTCTAAACCACCTGTTCTCCTTTGAGACGTATTTCTCCAAGTCATTGAGATCTCTCCTTCTAGCCAGGGTAGCCAGAATAATGGGCAACTGGACATGGCTACACATGACCCTAAGCATGATGGGATGTCAGGAACAACAGCTGTGTGGAAGGAAGCACTTTGTATCCCTCATTTACTCAACTGTTTCCTTTATTTTGTGTGTATGTATGTATGTATTTATATATATTATGTGTGTGTGTGTGTGTGTGTGTGTGTGTGTGTGTGTGTGTGTGTGTGTGTGTGTGTGTATATATAACGTATAACAACGTGTGTCTGACAGGAATCAGCTGAGCTTATCGACAGGAACTTCATGCTGAACGAGGAGTTTGACGACAAAAAGATGCGGAGCGTCACCGACCCGATACGCCGCCTCAAATACAAGGTGAAGAAGAAGAAGAGGAGGAGAGGGCAGTGGGGGTGGGGGCGTGGCGGAGCCGGAGAGGATGAGGAGGACGAGGAGGATGAGGAGGAGGAAAGAGGAGAGAAAGAAGGATGAGAAGCAGAATGGAGGAGGAGGAGGAGGAGGAGGAAGAGGAGGAGGAGGAGGAGGAAGAGGAGGATGAAGAGGAGGAGCTGGTGGAGGAAGAGGAGGAGGAGGAGGAAGAGGAGGAGGTGGAGGGTGGTCCTGGGGCTGAGATGTGTATAATATTGTGCGTGTGTATATATCTTGTGTATATAAAGGGGAAGAGGAAGAATGAGAAAAGAAGGTGGGACTCCACTCCACTCCTCTTAAGCACAGGCCAATCATGTGAATTATCTCCAATGATTGGTTGGTTCTGTCAAGACAGACCTCTGATTGGTTGATTGTCGCTTCTGTTAATGACTGGATTGCTGATGCTGCCAAGACAATTGTTGTGTCACAAGTGGCACCCTTTTCCCTTTATAGTGCACTATTTATGATTAGGGCCCATAGAGCTCTGGTCAAAAGTAGCGCACTATGTAGGAATGTAGTGTGACATTAGGGACTCTGCCAACAATGCTGATGCTAACTAACGATTAGCAATGACTAAATAATATGAACTGATGCTAACAAGCGATTCGCAATCACTGAATAATATAAACTGATGCTAATTCGTGCTAACTAGTGATTAGCAATCACTGGATAATATGAGCTGATGCTAATTGATGTTAACTAACAATTAGCAATAGGTGACTAATATGAACTTAATTAATAATTGATGCTAACTATGGATTGGCAATCGTTGAATAATATGAACTGATGCTAACTAGAAATTAGCAATGACTGTATAATATATAATGTTGCTAATAGCAATGGTTGGATAATATTGGCACTAGTTACTATCCATAGTGTTGTGGCGTGACATTGCCAGAACAGAAGACTGTTTCTGTAGGTCACCTCAATGCTTTACGCTGAGCATTAACAACTTGATTGTTATGTACATTTGCAATGTGTATATAATTTATGTTGATATATTCATATTAAAACATAAATCAACGCTGCATTGTCAGTAAAGGACTTGGTTCTTCGTCATTCATCTGGATGATGATGATGATGATGACGCTGTTGTTGTTATGATGATGTAATAAACATGGCAGAAGCCTATTAGGTCTCTCTCTCTCTCCTTCACTTTTTCTCTCTCTTTATCTTTCATTTTCTCTCTCTTGCAGTCTCTCGCTGTCTCTCTCTCTCTCTCTCCCCCTTCTTTGTCTTTTGCACAAACCCCACATCTCTCTCTCTCTCCCCTTCTTTGTATTTTGCACAAACCCTGCATCTCTCTCTCTCTCCCCTTCTTTGTCTTTTGCACAAACCCAGCATCTCTCTCTCTCTCCCCTTCTTTGTCTTTTGCACAAACCCAGCATCTCTCTCTCTCTCCCCTTCTTTGCCTTTTGCACAAACCCAGCCAGTTGTGCTTTTCCTTTTTTTACAAATGTGTTGCAGACACAGTCACGTAGCTACTTCCTGTTCTCTCAGTAACAGTACGGCAGAGAGAGAGGAAGTACGACTAAAACTCTTGAGAAAAGGTATCCCTCACTTCACCAGAAGGGTAAGAAACTTACTTCAGTAAACAGTTCAGTTTAATAATATGTTCAGATGATATGATAAAAGAGGAAGTCAAATGCACTCAATGATTAAATCACCAGATGAATAGGAGGCCTATAGGGGACAAGGAGGGTAAAGTAGAGAAGAAGAGAGGAATATGGAGACCTATAGGGGACAAGGAGGATAAAAAGAGAAGAAGAGAGGAATATGGAGGCCTATAGGGGACAAGGAGGATAAAAAGAGAAGAAGAGAGGAATATGGATGAGTGAGAAAGGAGGTCAAAAAGGAGAAAGAAGAGGTTTAATTTAAAATTCATATTATTCACTAACCCCCAAACCTTTTTTGCTTGTTGACAAATGTATTATTTCCTTATTAATAGCAATATTTTAGCATCTAGATAGCACCTTCATTTCTAAGTGTAGCGATTAGCAATGACTGGCTAATATGAACAAATGCTAACTATCGATTAGCAATGACAAGCTAATATGAACTGAATGAGTGATTAGCAAACGGTTGAATAATATTAACTGGTGGTAATTATACTGAACAAAAAAGTAAACAACCTCTTTGTTCTATGTGGCTGTTAGCAGATGTACAACCTCTTTGTTCTACTTGGCTGTTAGCAGATGTACAACCTCTTTGTTCTACGTGGCTGTTAGCAGATGTACAACCTCTTTGTTCTACGTGGCTGTTAGCAGATGTACAACCTCTTTGTTCAACGTGTCAGTTAGCAGATGTACAACCTCTTTGTTCTACGTGGCTGTTAGCAGATGTACAACCTCTTTGTTCTACGTGGCTGTTAGCAGATGTACAACCTCTTTGTTCAACGTGTCAGTTAGCAGATGTACAACCTCTTTGTTCTACGTGGCTGTTAGCAGATGTACAACCTCTTTGTTCTTTGGAAGTTAGAAGATGTTTGAGAACCTGGTGGGAACATAGCATGCAAACAAGTGATAACACCAGTTGTGTTACTGAATTCTGCTGATATCTAAGCCCTGCTGCTAAAGCTAGCTTCTGACCCCTCTGCCCCAGACCTACCAGAAGGGTGTCCTCTGACCCCTCTGCCCCAGACCTACCAGAAGGGTGTCCTCTGCCCCAGGCCTACCAGGAGGGTGTCCTCTGACCCCTCAGCCCCAGGCCTACCAGAAGGGTGTCCTCTGACCCCTCAGCCCCAGACCTACCAGAAGGGTGTCCTCTGCCCCAGGCCTACCAGAAGGGTGTCCTCAGCCCCAGGCCAACCAGAAGGGTGCACTCTGACCCCTCATCCCCAGACCTACCAGAAGGGTGTCATCAGCCCCAGGCCTACCAGAAGGGTGTCCTCTGACCCCTCAGCCCCAGACCTACCAGAAGGGTGTCCTCTGACCCCTCTGCCCCAGACCTACCAGAAGGGTGTCCTCTGACCCCTCTGCCCCAGACCAACAAGAAGGGTGTCCTCAGCCCCAGGCCTACCAGAAGGGTGTCCTCTGACCCCTCTGCCCAAGGCCTACCAGAAGCTTGTCCTCTGACCCCTCTGACCCAGGCCTACCAGAAGGGTGTCCTCTGACCCCTCTGACCCAGGCCTACCAGAAGGGTGTACTCTGACCCCTCTGACCCAGGCCTACCAGAAGGGTGTCCTCTGACCCCTCAGCTCCAGACCTACAAGAAGGGTGTCCTCTGACCGAGGCCTACCAGAAGGGTGTCCTCTGACCGAGGCCTACCAGAAGGGTGTTCTCTGACCCAGGCCTACCAGAAGGGTGTCCTCTGACCCAGGCCTACCAGAAGGGTGCCCTCTGACCCCTCTGACCCAGGCCTACCAGAAGGGTGTCCTCTGACCCAGGCCTACCAGAAGGGTGTCCTCTGACCCAGGCCTACCAGAAGGGTGTCCTCTGACACAGGCCTACCAGAAGGGTGTCCTCTGACCCAGACCTACCAGAAGGATGTCCTCTGACCCAGGCCTACCAGAAGGGTGTCCTCTGACCCCTCTGACCCAGGCCTACCAGAAGGGTGTCCTCTGCCCCAGGCCTACCAGAAGGGTGTCCTCTGACCCCTCTGACCCAGGCCTACCAGAAGGGTGTCCTCTGACCCAGGCCTAC
This sequence comes from Oncorhynchus clarkii lewisi, assembly GCF_045791955.1. Lineage (NCBI taxonomy): Eukaryota > Metazoa > Chordata > Actinopteri > Salmoniformes > Salmonidae > Oncorhynchus > Oncorhynchus clarkii. The sequence goes on along the minus strand of NC_092159.1, from coordinate 6,370,478 downwards.
CAGAAGGGTGTCCTCTGACCCAGGCCTACCAGAAGGGTGTCCTCTGACCCAGTCCTACCAGAAGGGTGTCCTCTGACCCAGGCCTACCAGAAGGGTGTCCTCTGACCCAGGCCTACCTACCAGAAGGGTGTCCTCTGACCCCTCTGACCCAGGCCTACCAGAAGGGTGTCCTCTGCCCCAGGCCTACCAGAAGGGTGTCCTCTGACCCCTCTGACCCAGGCCTACCAGAAGCGTGTCCTCTGACCCCTCTGACCCAGGACTACCAGAAGGATGTCCTCTGACCCCTCTGACCCAGGACTACCAGAAGGGTGTCCTCTGACCCCTCTGACCCAGGCCTACCAGAAGGGTGTCCTCTGCCCCAGGCCTACCAGAAGGGTGTCCTCTGACCCCTCTGACCCAGGACTACCAGAAGGGTGTCCTCTGACCCCTCTGACCCAGGCCTACCAGAAGGGTGTCCTCTGCCCCAGGCCTACCAGAAGGGTGTCCTCTGACCCCTCTGACCCAGGACTACCAGAAGGATGTCCTCTGACCCCTCTGACCCAGGCCTACCAGAAGGGTGTCCTCTGACCCAGGCCTAGCAGAAGGCTGTCCTCTGACCCAAGCCTACCAGAAAGTCCTCTTTGGTCGAGCGCTTCAGCTGCTCCGCTATGTTTTGACTGACTCAGTCCTGAAACAACAACAGATCAACACATCACTTATTGGACTCAAACCGCAGCTGGAGGATGTATGCAAAATCCTTTTTAGGTTTGCTACATTGTCAAGGCTTGCAGTGTGCTCCACAACATTACAATCAAAAGTAGCAGAAAACACCTGTGTCAATTCTGTGTAATCTTATGGGCAAACGGTCCAGCGCTTGTTCAGAAACGTAAAAGCGAACCAGAACTGTGATTCTGGTGCAACGGGACTGCTAAAAAATGAGCATTTGTAAGATTTAACACGTGAAAACCATTTAGCCGATGCCGGCACGGCAGATAGTGCTGTAACGAGGTTTGGCACAACAGGAGCCCTTGCATGAACAGCATCATTAACTGGTCTAAGATCTTGAACAAACGCAAATCACCCAAGGCTTTCCGGATGGGAAGAATGGGGGTGTTGCAGGGAGAGTCTGGACAAGGCACAATTGCTCCTCTTTCTACCAATGAAGCATGAACAGGGGTAATCCCCCTCATCCTGACTCAGTGGATACTGGGTCCGGCTGGGTCTTTGCTCTTAGGTGTGACAGTCAGCGGTTTCACCCTCCTCTTTCGCCCAATGTCATACTTATCTTTAGCCCACAGAGAGTCTTGGAGACCAGCCAACAAGGGTGACTCAGTCTCAACGGAAACCATCTGTTTAGTTGGTTTTGCATTATCTAAGCCATGCACACATCGTTGAACAGGCGCAGCCCACACAGAGTATGTGTGTCAGGGGTGAATTTAGATCCATCCACTCTAACTGTCGCGACTTCCACCAAAGTCGGTTCCTCTCCTTGTTCGGGCGGTGTTCGGCGGTCGGCATCGCCGGTCCTCTAGCCATCGTCGATCCACATTTCATTTTCCATTTGTTTTGTCTTGTTTTCCTACACACCTGGTTCTCATTTCCCTCATTAAGTGTTATGCATTTAACCCTCTGTTCCCCCCATGTCTTTGTGTGGTATTGTTTGTTGTAAGTGCTTGTGCACATGTTGACTGGTGCACGTTGGGTTTTGTACCCATGTTGTTATTTATTGATGCCGTTGGTTTTGAATTTAAACTGCTCCGGCTATTACCTAGTTCTGCTCTCCTGCGTTTGACTTCACTGCCACCAGTTACGCACCCCTTACACTAACTTCCCAGTCAGTAACCTGCAAGACAGACTTCAACCAGACACCAGTGTCCTTCCAGGCAACATCATCTGTCTTAGCTATTGAACAAATGTGGTACCGTGTCAATTAAAAGATCAAGTAAAGCCTGTACCTTGGTTATCTTTACACTAACAGCACATCATTGGGGCCCACTATACATGTCACTGCGCAGTAAGCTGTTCTTGGATTGCGGTTTCTTTCAGCCAATTTTATTCGTAGTACAAATCTCTCTTCAATTGTGAAAAATGGGCGGTGCAATGTAAGTCAGTCTGGCATAAAACTGCCTGTTTGTTAAAAGTTATTGGTGACGGGGGCAGTATTGAGTAGCTTGGATGAATAAGGTGCCCAGAGTAAACTGCCTGCTACTCTGTCCCAGATACTAATATATGCATATTATTAGTGGTATTGGATAGAAAACACTCTGAAGTTTCTAAAACTGTTTGAATGATGTCTGTGATATAACAGAACTCATATGGCAGGCAAAAACCTGAGAAAAACAGGAAGTGAGAAATCTGAGGCTTGTAGTTTTTTAGCTCAGCCCCTATTGGAGATACATTGGGATATTGGTTATGTTGCACTTACAACGGCTTCCACTAGATGTCAACCGTCTTTAGAAACTGGTTTGAGGCTTCTACTGTGAAGTGGAACTAAATGAGAGCTGAATGAGTCGGGTGTCTGGCAGAGAGTCAAGTGCTGGTCATGCGCATTTCAGCTACCTGCATTCCATTGCTTTTCTACAGACATAGGAATTCTCCGGTTGGAACGTTATTGAAGATTTATGATAAAAACATCCTAAAGATTGATTCTATACTTAGTTTGAAATGTTTCCACGACCTGTAACATAACATTTTGAACTTTTTGTCCGACGTTCGTCTGGACCTGAATGCTCGTTTGGATTTGTGTACTAAACGCCCTAACAAAAGAAGCTATTTGGACATAAATGATGGACATTATCGAACAAATCAAACATTTATGGTGGAACTGGGATTCCTGGGAGTGCAATCTGATGAAGATCATCAAAGGTAAGTGAATATTTATAACGCTATTTCTGACTAATGTTGACTACCCAATGTTGGCTCCTTTGTTGTCTGAACGCTGTACTCAGATTATTGCATGGTTTGCTTTTTCCATCAAGTTTTTTTCAAAATCTGACACAGCAGTTGCATTAAGGAGAAGTATATCTCTAATTCCATGTGGAACACTTGTATTTTCATTAACATTTATGATGAGTATTTCTGTAAATTGATGTGGCTCTCTGCAAAACCACTGCATTGTTTTAGAACTACTGAACGTAACGTGCCAATGTAAACTCAGATTTTTGAAATATGAACTTTATCAAACAAAACATACATGTATTATGTAACATGAAGTCCTATGAGTGTCATCTGATGAAGATCATCAAAGGTTAGTGATGAATTTTATCTCTATTTGTGCTTTTTGTGACTCCTCTCTTTGGCTGGAAAAATGGCTGTGTTTTTCTGTGACTTGGTGTTGACCTAACATAATCGCTTGTGTTGCTTTCGCCGTAAAGCCATTTTGAAATCGGACACTGTGGCTGGATTAACGAGACTTCTATCTTTAAAATGGTGTAAAATACTTGTATGCTTGAGGAATTATTTTTTACAGTTTTGGAAACTTTAGAGTGTTTTCTATCCCAATCTGACAATTATATGCATATTCTAGTTTCTGTGGCTGAGAAATAGGCACTTTCAAATGGGTACGTTTTTTTTTAGCCAAAAACGAAAATCCTGCCCCCTACACGCAAAAGGTTAACACTCAAAGACAGATTCAATGGCTGTAGCACAGCGTATTCGACATACATATTTGAGAAATTTAGAATAATATGCAAATGCTTTTACCTAATAATAGACTACTACTGATAATATAACAACTTCAAATACTGAGCTTGTAACATTAAGTAGCCTAGGTTAACTTAGCTGGCCTTCAATTGAGGGAATTCAACAGTTCTCTGGGACATTTTTACAACTCATTCAAACTCTAAAATTAAATACATGGGAAAATGTTACCAAACATGATAATAATAGGCCTGCATTACGGTAGACAGCTAATTGTTCAATTACACTTTCCATCCTTACCTTGGAAGGTCACTGGATCTGTGCTGATTGCCTGTGAGTGTGACAATGCTAGCTAGCCAATGGGAGCCTAGTAGAACGCCCCTCTGAATAATGGGGTGTGGTTTTGGCTTAACTGCGTTGGGGAAAAGTAAGAAGAGTCCTTGACAGAAACCAAAACAACAGGATGTACAAAGAGGCGTTTCCTTTTTTCACAAATGTGTTGCTGACACAGTCACGTAGCTACTTCCTGTTGTCTCAGTAACAGCATGGCAGAGATGAAACCACAACTCTGAGAAAAACTAACCTTACTAATAACTTCACCAGAAGGGTAAGAAACTTACTTCAGTAAACATTTCAGTTTAATAATATGTTCAGATGATATGATAAAAGAGGAAGTCAAAGGCACTCAATGATTAAATCACCAGATGAATAGGAGGCCTATAGGGGACAAGGAGGGAAAAGTAGTGAATAAGAGAGGAATATGGAGACCTATAGGGGACAAGGATGATTAAAAGAGAAGAAGAGATGAATATGGAGGCCTATAGGGGACAAAGAGGATAAAAAGAGAAGAAGAGAGGAATATGGAGACCTATAGGGGACAAGGAGGATAAAAAGAGAAGAAGAGAGGAATATGGAGACCTATAGGGGACAAGGAGGATAAAGTAGAGAAGAAGAGAGGAATATGGAGACCTATAGGGGACAAGGAGGATAAAAAGAGAAGAAGAGAGGAATATGGATGAGTGAGAAAGGAGGTAAAAGAGGAGAGAAAGAAGAGGTGTAATTTAAAATTCATCCCATTCACTAACCCCCAAACCGTTTATTATTTCCTTATTCATAGCCATTTTTGGCAGAATATCTTGCTTTGTCCTTCTTCAAGTGTGTTGCATTGTTATTATTAACACATAAAATAGAAAAATATATATATATTTTAAACACAGATCTGTGCTCTTTTGCACCACAAAAATGGTGCCCATAGTCACTTTCTGTTTCTGCAGCAGTAAAATCAAAAGTCAAAGTCATGTCATTGCATGAAGTCACTTCACAGCAACATTGTAAACGTTATGAACAGTTTTGCACCTGGAAAATGTCACCCGTAATTGCTAGGATTCAGTCTTTGGTAGTACTGGGTGAAGAGTTACATTTATCTGTCAGGAGCCATTGGGAAGTCCCTCCCCTCTGACCTTCTCCTCCAATGGGTTTTGAGAAGGAGACGAGGAGAGGACACAAGGGAATAACCAATTGAAATTCTCCCATGTAGTCAGGTTGTGTCACTGGACACAAAGTCGGATATGGAGGGAGATCACCCTCCAGTGGTAGAATGACTGTTGCTCACCTCTCCAGACAGTATCCTCCAATCAGATGTGTGGTGATATGTTTGTGATTGGGTAGTGGGATTCCGGGACAGTATATCTGTCGTAGTGCGTCTGTGAGTGTGCTTCTGTCATCTGACCTGTAGAGGGCGCTCTATCTCTGATTTCATTATGAACAGGTGTGAAAGTAGATGGAATTTCTTCCCTGTACAGGACTTTCTGTATTACTTGGTTGGTTTAATTCCAGTTCAACAAACTTTAATAATGTTCTGCCTTAACTGTCAACTACTGTACGTTACTGTACATATGCAATCACCATATCACATATCACAATAAAAAGTAATAGGACAAACATTAACTAAATCATTTGGTAAAAATTCTAAGCATTTGCAATCACCATATCAACAACGTGTAATGCTAATAGGAAAGGAAAACACTTATGATAGTTTATTCTCCATCTGTGGTAGAGGGTGATGGCACTTAACTGTCCACTACTGTACGTTACTGTACACATGTACCACAGGTGTCAATAAAAGGCGGGGCCGGCGTTCTGGGCTTGCCTTAGGGGGTCTGGGCCGCCCTACCGTACCTCCTTGCCTTAGGGGGTCTGGGCCGCCCTACCGTACCTCCTTGCCTTAGGGGGTCTGGGCCGCCCTACCGTACCTCCTTGCCTTAGGGGGTCTGGGCCGCCCTACCGTACCTCCTTGCCTTAGGGGGTCTGGGCCGCCCTACCGTACCTCCTTGCCTTAGGGGGTCTGGGCCGCCCTACCGTACCTCCTTGCCTTAGGGGGTCTGGGCCGCCCTACCGTACCTCCTTGCCTTAGGGGGTCTGGGCCGCCCTACCGTACCTCCTTGCCTTAGGGGGTCTGGGCCGCCCTGCCGTACCTCTTTGCCTTAGGGGGTCTGGGCCGCCCTACCGTACCTCCTTGCCTTAGGGGGTCTGGGCCGCCCTGCCGTACCTCCTTGCCTTAGGGGGTCTGGGCCGCCCTACCGTACCTCCTTGCCTTAGGGGGTCTGGGCCGCCCTACTGTACCTCCTTGCCTTAGGGGGTCTGGGTCGCCCTACCGTACCTCCTTGCCTTAGGGGGTCTGGGCCGCCCTACCGTACCTCCTTGCCTTAGGGGGTCTGGGCCGCCCTACCGTACCTCCTTGCCTTAGGGGGTCTGGGCCGCCCTACCGTACCTCCTTGCCTTAGGGGGTCTGGGCCGCCCTACCGTACCTCCTTGCCTTAGGGGGTCTGGGCCGCCCTACCGTACCTCCTTGCCTTAGGGGGTCTGGGCCGCCCTACCGTACCTCCTTGCCTTAGGGGGTCTGGGCCGCCCTACCGTACCTCCTTGCCTTAGGGGGTCTGGGCCGCCCTACCGTACCTCCTTGCCTTAGGGGGTCTGGGCCGCCCTACCGTACCTCCTTGCCTTAGGGGGTCTGGGCCGCCCTACCGTACCTCCTTGCCTTAGGGGGTCTGGGCCGCCCTACCGTACCTCCTTGCCTTAGGGGGTCTGGGCCGCCCTGCCGTACCTCCTTGCCTTAGGGGGTCTGGGCCGCCCTACCGTACCTCCTTGCCTTAGGGGGTCTGGGCCGCCCTGCCGTACCTCCTTGCCTTAGGGGGTCTGGGCCGCCCTACCGTACCTCCTTGCCTTAGGGGGTCTGGGCCGCCCTGCCGTACCTCTTTGCCTTAGGGGGTCTGGGCCGCCCTACCGTACCTCCTTGCCTTAGGGGGTCTGGGCCGCCCTACCGTACCTCCTTGCCTTAGGGGGTCTGGGTCGCCCTACCGTACCTCCTTGCCTTAGGGGGTCTGGGCCGCCCTACCGTACCTCCTTGCCTTAGGGGGTCTGGGCCGCCCTACCGTACCTCCTTGCCTTAGGGGGTCTGGGACGCCCTACCGTACCTCCTTGCCTTAGGGGGTCTGGGCCGCCCTACCGTACCTCCTTGCCTTAGGGGGTCTGGGCCGCCCTACCGTACCTCCTTGCCTTAGGGGGTCTGGGCCGCCCTACCGTACCTCCTTGCCTTAGGGGGTCTGGGCCGCCCTACCGTACCTCCTTGCCTTAGGGGGTCTGGGCCGCCCTACCGTACCTCCTTGCCTTAGGGGGTCTGGGCCGCCCTACCGTACCTCCTTGCCTTAGGGGGTCTGGGCCGCCCTACCGTACCTCCTTGCCTTAGGGGGTCTGGGCCGCCCTACCGTACCTCCTTGCCTTAGGGGGTCTGGGCCGCCCTACCGTACCTCCTTGCCTTAGGGGGTCTGGGCCGCCCTACCGTACCTCCTTGCCTTAGGGGGCCTGGGTCGCCCTACCGTACCTCCTTGCCTTAGGGGGTCTGGGCCGCCCTACCGTACCTCCTTGCCTTAGGGGGTCTGGGCCGCCCTACCGTACCTCCTTGCCTTAGGGGGTCTGGGCCGCCCTACCGTACCTCCTTGCCTTAGGGGGTCTGGGCCGCCCTACCGTACCTCCTTGCCTTAGGGGGTCTGGGCCGCCCTACCGTACCTCCTTGCCTTAGGGGGTCTGGGCCGCCCTACCGTACCTCCTTGCCTTAGGGGGTCTGGGCCGCCCTACCGTACCTCCTTGCCTTAGGGGGTCTGGGCCGCCCTACCGTACCTCCTTGCCTTAGGGGGTCTGGGCCGCCCTACCGTACCTCCTTGCCTTAGGGGGTCTGGGCCGCCCTACCGCACCTCCTTGCCTTAGGGGGTCTGGGTCGCCCTACCGTACCTCCTTGCCTTAGGGGGTCTGGGCCGCCCTACCGTACCTCCTTGCCTTAGGGGGTCTGGGTCGCCCTACCGTACCTCCTTGCCTTAGGGGGTCTGGGCCGCCCTGCCGTACCTCCTTGCCTTAGGGGGTCTGGGCCGCCCTGCCGTACCTCCTTGCCTTAGGGGGTCTGGGCCGCCCTGCCGTACCTCCTTGCCTTAGGGGGTCTGGGCCGCCCTACCGTACCTCCTTGCCTTAGGGGGTCTGGGCCGCCCTACCGTACCTCCTTGCCTTAGGGGGTCTGGGCCGCCCTACCGTACCTCCTTGCCTTAGGGGGTCTGGGCCGCCCTACCGTACCTCCTTGCCTTAGGGGGTCTGGGCCGCCCTACCGTACCTCCTTGCCTTAGGGGGTCTGGGCCGCCCTACCGTACCTCCTTGCCTTAGGGGGTCTGGGCCGCCCTACCGTACCTCCTTGCCTTAGGGGGCCTGGGCCGCCCTACCGTACCTCCTTGCCTTAGGGGGTCTGGGCCGCCCTACCGTACCTCCTTGCCTTAGGGGGTCTGGGCCGCCCTACCGTACCTCCTTGCCTGTCCAAAATGTAACATTTATTTGACCAAGACGCGCACCAACAGAAAATCTATCTTAGATAAAGCGTCCAAGCGAGCGAAACAACGCTCCTCTGTCACAGAATGTGTAGACCATCTATCTGAAAAGACCTACTCTTTTTGTCCAGACAGCATCAGATACATAGGCTACACATACTGTAGTAAGACAGAGAGATAGTTTTGGCCACTGTTCAGGTGCTGCATTTTTTGGGGGGGGACCAGTGGCGGCCCACCCATTAGGGCGCCCCGCTTGTGATTGGTCAATAAAAAAAGCACAAAGTAAATGTACCGTTCTAGTTCTCAAATGTGCATTCAGTCAGAACTTCTCCCTCCCAATGACTCTCTCCTGCCAGACGGCTGACTCCCACACATCAGACTACATCTGCTCTAATAGGTACAGACGGCTGACTACCACACATCAGACTACATCTGCTCTAATAGGTACAGACGGCTGACTTCCACACATCAGACTACATCTGCTCTATTAGGTACAGACGGCTGACTTCCACACATCAGACTACATCTGCTCTATTAGATACAGACATCCTGACTTCCACATCAGACTACATCTGCTCTATTAGGTACAGACGGCTGACTACCACACATCAGACTACATCTGCTCTAATAGATACAGACGTCCTGACTTCCACATCAGACTACATCTGCTCTAATAGATACAGACGTCCTGACTTCCACATCAGACTACATCTGCTCTATTAGATACAGACGTCCTGACTTCCACATCAGACTACATCTGCTCTAATAGATACAGACGTCCTGACTTCCACATCAGACTACATCTGCTCTATTAGATACAGACGTCCTGACTTCCACATCAGACTACATCTGCTCTATTAGATACAGACGTCCTGACTTCCACATCAGACTACATCTGCTCTAATAGGTACAGACGTCCTGACTTCCACACATCAGACTACATCTGCTCTAATAGGTACAGACGGCTGACTTCCACATCAGACTACATCTGCTCTAATAGGTACAGACGTCCTGACTTCCACATCAGACTACATCTGTTCTATTAGATACAGACGTCCTGACTTCCACATCAGACTACATCTGCTCTAATAGGTACAGACGTCCTGACTTCCACACATCAGACTACATCTGCTCTATTAGATACAGACGGCTGACTTCCACACATCAGACTACATCTGCTCTAATAGATACAGACGGCTGACTTCCACACCTCAGACTACATCTGCTCTAATAGGTACAGACGTCCTGACTTCCACATCAGACTACATCTGCTCTAATAGGTACAGACGTCCTGACTTCCACACATCAGACTACATCTGCTCTAATAGGTACAGACGGCTGACTTCCACATCAGACTACATCTGCTCTAATAGATACAGACGGCTGACTTCCACACCTCAGACTACATCTGCTCTATTAGATACAGATGGCGCTAAAGCGAAAAGATAATTGTAATTATCTTATCAGTGGTCTCATGGGGACATCCCTATGCGGTTTGCTTTCTGTCCTGCAGCTGTGTCTGATGTGTCTGAGTGGTATAATTCCTCATGAAATGCAATACTTGTTGTACAGACGTGGAAAATACTTGTTGTACAACAGATGTTGTATGTATGGGGCACAAAGGAAGGGATAGTCATTCAAAAGTCACGTCAATCCCAATTATTTCAAACAGACTGAATCCATGTAACTTATTATGTAATTTGCCAAATTTGACTTCTGAACTAATTTGGGGTGAATTACTATATTTTAGTTAAAAAAATGCATAGAATTTTTGTTTCACTCTGACATTATGGAGTATTCTGTGTAGATCAATGTCTTTTTAGCGCAACAAAATGCAACTAAATGTGGAAGGGTCTATATACTTTCTAGAGGCACTCTATCTTCTCTAAGAAACTGCCATTTAAAAAAAAAACTTGCCGTCATATTTCTGTCATGCTAATTTGTAGACAACTCCACCCACCCACCCCCCTCCCTGTGCCCAGGGTATTCAGCCAATCAGTAGCCATCACCGTTTCTGGACCAACATGAGAAGGTAATGTACTAAATCTGAGACATTGCAGCTAAACCATATAAATACACCTCCTATTTCTGCACACACATAGATGTGTTATGGACCTAATCATAGAATTACAGAATCCCCATTACATTAAAAGGATCTCTGTGGGTCTAATAGTAAATATTTGTCATTTCACTTTTTTTTTAAATGCATTAGCTTTTAAATGTAGCTTAATTAAACACAACCCGACATTGTTTTCATCTGATTACTTCAAAAGGCTCCTCCTCAACACACGTTCGTAATAATTCCAGTTTCCAAAATGTGCACTGTGCCGTTTGATGAATAGAAAGAGACATCCTGTTACAAAACACCAGAAGGTGTAGCAACAAACAGCGATGATCAAGCAATAGGCTTGTAGCCTGTATTGATGATGATCAAATAGGCTTGTAGCCTGTATTGATGATGATCAAATAGGCTTGTAGCCTGTATTGATGATGATCAAATAGGCTTGTAGCCTGTATTGAAGATGATCAGATAGGCTTGTAGCCTGTATTGATGATGATCAAATAGGCTTGTAGCCTGTATTGATGATGATCAAATAGGCTTGTAGCCTGTATTGATGATGATCAGATAGGCTTGTAGCCTGTATTGATGATGATCAAATAGGCTTGTAGCCTGTATTGATGATGATCAAATAGGCTTGTAGCCTGTATTGATGATGATCAAATAGGCTTGTAGCCTGTATTGATGATGATCAGATAGGCTTGTAGCCTGTATTGATGATGATCAAATAGGCTTGTAGCCTGTATTGATGATGATCAAATAGGCTTGTAGCCTGTATTGATGCATCCGTTGCTGCCATTGAGTTTCTCGGTCTCTACAATGCATTTCTGCCTTGGCAAAATTGCAGCATTCTCATCCAACCACAATGCATTTTGGAGTAAATTCTACCCGTTTTCAAGTCCATTAGCTGAAACTGGAGCAGCAGCACGACCACGTGGACTGGGGACAGCAAGGAGTCATCACCTAGCCACAGAAACCCATACAGCCATTTTCCAAACAAGGAGAGGTGTCACAAAAATCAGAAATAGCATTCAAATTAATCACTTACCTTTGATGATCTTCTTCTGGAGGCACTCCCAGGTCTCTATGTTAAACAATAAATGTTTGCTTTGTTCGATAATGTCCCTCTTTATAACCAAAAACAACCTTTTTGTTTGCGCGTTTTGTCCAGTAATCCGAATGCAGAAGGCAGGTGCACTTTTTTTTAAGTACAATAAAATGTAGTATAAACACTCCGATTGTTTTTGTCATAAATAATCAATAATATTTCAACCGGACAAAAGCTTTGTCAATAGGAGGTACAGTAAAGAGAGTCGAAAACAGCAGGTCCAGGACAAGGTAGCACGTCCAGTGAACAGGTCAGGGTTCCATAGCCGCATGCAGAACAGTTGAAACTGGAGCAGCAGCATGACCACGTGGACTGGGGACAGCAAGGAGTTATTAAGGTCAGGTAGTCCTGAGGCATGGTCCTAGGGCTCAGGTCCTCCTGGAGGGGAGGGAGAGGGAGAGAGAAAGAATTAGAGGGAGCATACTTAAATTCACACAAGACACAGGATAAGACAGGAGAAACACTCCAGATATAACAGACTGACCCTAGCACCCCGACACATAAACTACTTCAGCATAAATACTGGAGGCTGAGACAGGAGGGGTCGGGAGACACTGACGATACCCCCGGACAGGGCCAACCAGGCAGGATATAACCCCACCCACTTTGCGTATGCACAGCCCCCACACCACTAGAGGGATATCTTCAAACCACCAACTTACTACCCTGAGACAAAGCTTAGTATAGCCCACAAAGATGTCCCCCACGGCACAAACCTGAGGGGGGCGCCAACCCGGACAAGAAGATCATGTCAGTGACTCAACCCACTCAAATGACGCACCCCTCCAAGGGACAGCATGAAAGAGCACCAGTAAGCCAGTGACTCAGCCCCCGTAACAGGGTTAGAGGCAGAGAATCACAGTAGAGAGAGACAGAGACAGCAAGGGCGGTTCGTCGCTCCAGTGCCTTTCCGTTCACCTTCACACTCCTGGGCCAGACTACATTCAATCATAGGTCCTTCTGAAGAGATGAGTCTTCAGTAAAGACTTGAAGGTCGAGGCCGAATCTGCGTCTCTCACATGGGTAGGCAGAGCATTCCATAAAAATGCAGCTCCATTGGAGAAAGCCCTGCCTCCAGCTGTTTGCTTAGAAATTCTAGGGACAGTAAGGAGGCCTGTGTCATGTGACCGTAGCGTACGTGTAGGTACCATTGCATACGGCTTCACTACAGTACAAATGTATTCCGTACAATATGTTATTATTCCCCAATGCCCATATTATGATATCTTGCTTGTTGTAAACTTATAAACTTGTAGACAAATACATAAAAAAGAGACAAATAATAAAACACATTAAGTTATAAAACAGTTCTCGACAATAGAGAGCGAGGGAGAGAAGAAAAGAGAAAAGAGAGAAAGAGAGAGTGAGAGAATAGAGTGAGATCAGGTGTGTGTATGTATAAGTCTGAATGTGTAAGAGAGCATGTAATTGAGTATGTGTGTGTTCATATCCACTTCATAGTGTTCAGATATTTTCACAGTTCCCATACTTTCTTTTTTTCGTGACCTGAAGTCCCTATAGAATACAGTACAGCCATGGTGTAATGGAGCTGTCTCGGAATAGCTGTCCATCTATAAAGAGTTTGTCCACAGTGAGAAAGCCACGCTTACCCTTCTCCCTTTGTTGCCATTGTAGCGGATACAGTCGCTTACGATGTTCATTTATCTACCTTGGAAATTGGTCATTGAGACCGAATTTGGTCTCTTTAAGCTCCCTTCCCCCGCTGATCGCACCATCTGGATTATTGGATGCGTCCAATTAGACTTTCATGCTACAAGTAGCGACTCCATCACCCTGTTTTCCCTGAGTAGACCATCCTTGTTGGAATCGTGGATTTTTACCTTGGCTGTGAGTGCCTTGTTTTCTCCTTGGAGCGTGAGAATTTCACTCTGGCTAAACTCCCCCCTCAGCCCTGCTACCTTCTCACACAACTTTTCCAGTGTTTCATGGATTCTAGCCAGAGCACTAGCCTCTACTAGCATCTACTTCAAAGGTAAGTAAGTCGTCCGTGTCTGTAGATGAATCTGTTTTTATTTTTTTCAGATTAAAGTTCTTTAGTACGGTAGTCGGATCTTTCCATGATGGGGTATGTTGTTCCTCCATAGCGTAAAGCTGTCTCGTCGATTTCCCTCAGGATCTCCTTAGTATCCAGGTTGGCTCTTTACTGCAATCATTTGTTTAACGAAAAGATAACAATGAGTCTTTCCCACGACAACGAACGGTGTCTGTAGTACAGCCAGCTAGCACTCGCTGAATCCATTGCTTTTAGGTTAGCTTTGCGACAGTATCAAAAATACATTTTGGATTGTTCTTATTCTCTTCAATTAAGTTGGAAAAATAGGATGATCGAGCAGCAGTAAGAGCTCTTCGATATTGCACGGTACTGTCTTTCTAAGCTAGTCAGAAGACTTCCTGTTTGGTTGAGCGCCATTTCCGTTCCAATATTCTGGAAGCTTCAGGGCTCAGGTATTTTCTGTATACCAGAGAGCTAGTTTCTTATGACAAATGTTTTTTTGTTTTTAGGGGTGTGACTGCATCTAGGGTATTACACAAGGTTAAATGTAGTTCCTCAGATAGGTGGTTAACCGATTTTTGTACTCTGATGTCCTTGGGTAGGTGGAGGGAGTCTGGAAGGGCATCTAGGAATCTTTGTGTTGTCTGAGAATGTATAGCACAACTTTTAATGATCCTTGGTTGGAGTCTAAACAGATTATTTGTTGCAAATGTAATAAACTGGTGGTCCGATAGTCTAGGATTATGAGGAAAAACATTAAGATCCACAATATTTATTCCACGGGACAAAACTAGGTCCAGAGTATGACTGTGTCAGTGAGTAGGTCCGGAGATATGTTGGACAAAACCCACTGAGTCGATGATGGCTCCGAAAGACTTTTGGTGTGGGTATGTGGAATTTTCTATGTGAATATTAAAGTCACCAAAAATGTGAATATTATCTGCCAGGACTACAAGGTCTGATAGGAATCCAGGGAACTCAGTGAGGAACACGGTATACGGCCCAGGAGGCCTGTAAACAGTAGCTATAAAAAGTGATTGAGTAGGCTGCATAGATTTCATGACTAGAAGCTCAAAAGATGAAAACGCAGTAATTTGTTTTTGTAAATTGAAATTTGCTATCGTAAATGTTAGCGACACCTCTGCCTTTGCGGGATGCGCGGGGATATGGTCACTAGTGTAACCAAGAGGAGAGGCCTCATTTAACACAGTAAATTCATCAGGCTTAAGCCATGTTTCAGTCAGGCCAATCAAGATTATGATCAGTGATTAGTTCATTGACTATAACTGCCTTGGAAGTGAGGGATCTAATATTAAGTAGCCCTATTTTGAGATGTGAGATATCACAATCTCTTTCAATAATGACAGGAATGGAGGAGGTCTTTATTCTAGTGAGATTGCTAAGGCGAATACTGCCATGTTTAGTTTTGCCCAACCTAGGTCGAGGCACAGACACGGTCTCAATGGGGATAGCTGAGCTGACTACATTGACTGTGCTAGTGGCGTACTCCACTAAGCTGGCAAGCTTGCTAACAGCCTGCTGCCTGGCCTGCACCCTATCTTATTGTGGAGTTAGAGCCCTGTCTATGTTCGTAGATAAGATGAGACCAGCCCTCCAGCTAGGATGGAGTCTGTCACTCCTCAGCAGGCCAGGCTTGGTCCTGTTTGTGAGTGAGTCCCAGAAAGAGGGACAATTATCTACAAATTCTATCTTTTGGGAGGTGCAGAAAACAGTTTTCAACCAGCGATTGAGTTGTGAGACTCTGCTGTAAAGCTCATCACTCCCCCTAACTGGGAGGGGACCATAGACAATTATTCGATGCGACACCTCTTTCTAGCTGATTTACACGCTGAAGCTATGTTGTACTTGGTGCCGTCTGACTGTTTCATCCTAACATCGTTGGTGCCGACGTGGATAACAATATCTCTATACTCTCTACACTCGCCAGTTTTAGCTTTAGCCAGCACCATCTTCAGATTAGCCTTAACGTCGGTAGCCCTGCCCCCTGGTAAACAGTGTATGATCGCTGGATGATTCGTTTTAAGTCTAATACCGCTGGTAATGGAGTCGCCAGTGACTAGGGTTTTCAATTTGTCAGAGGTAAGGGTGGGAGGCTTCGGCGGCTCAGATACAGTAACGGATGGAGGAGAGACCAGAGAAGGCTCAGCCCTCTGACTCCGACTCGTTGCTTAATGGGGAGAACCAGTTGAAAGTTTCTGTCGGCTGAATGAGCGACACCGGTTGAGCGTTCCTACAGCATTTCCTTCCAGATGCCGTGAGAAAATTGTCCAGCTGCGGGGATCGTGCGAGGGGGTTTATACTACTATCTGTACTTACTGGTGGCACAGACGCTGTTTCATCCTTTCCTATTCTTAAACTGCCTAACAATGGCGTCTGAAGCTGGCCTTGCAGCACGGCTATCCTCACCATAAGACAATCGTTCTACTGTATATAATGAGTACAGCAACTGCAATTAGAAGGCATAATGTTAATGCTACTACTTAGTTTCGGCTGTTGGAGGTCCTGTAGAACCATGTCCAGATAAAGTGTCCGGGGAGAAAAAGTTGAGGGGAAGAAAAAAAAGGATATCAAAAACGATTTTAAAAAATAAAAAGGAAAAACTGCAAAGTTGGCAGGTAGTAAAGTAACGTTAGCAACAAACCGCAAGCAGCACGTAAACAAGTCCACAAGTTGTGACCGGAAATGACAACACAAGTTCTTCAAGTGTGATGCATTGTTTTGGACACATAGGGCGCCATTTTGTGAAAGCGAATCTGGGAGTTTTCTATATGAAAATGGCGCCCATAGTCACTTCCTGTTTCTGTGACAGTAAGAAGGAAAGTCGAAGTCATGACATTGCATTACCAGTCTCTTCACAGCAACAAGTTTATTTGGGGATTTTCATTTCCTGTCAATGCTAAACTCATAAATACAAGTCAAATGACACGTTTGTATCCTTCATGAATTGTATTTTGCTATTGTAAAAACATCTGCAATTGTATTTAGTCGTTTTTCTACATATTATATAATACAAATCAATATACTGGGATGTATTTTCTGTGTTCACTCACAGATCTCATAGAGACAAAGAGATGGGGAGCAACTGCTCCAAAAGGAGGAGAGAAGAGGGAGACACTGAAGGAAGGCGAGAAGAGGGAGACACTGAAGGAAGGAGAGAAGAGGGAGACACTGAAGGGAGGCGAGAGGAGGGGGACACTGAAGGAAGGCGAGAGGAAGGGGACACTGAAGGAAGGCGAGAGGAAGGGGACACTGAAGGGAGGCGAGAGGAGGGGGACACTGAAGGGAGGCGAGAAGAGGGGGACACTGAAGGAAGGCGAGAGGAGGGGGACACTGAAGGGAAGCGAGAGGAGGGGGACACTGAAGGGAGGCGAGAGGAGGGAGACACTGAAGGAAGGAGAGAAGAGGGGGACACTGAAGGAAGGCGAGAGGAGGGGGACACTGACGGGAGGCGAGAAGAGGGGGACAGTAAATGGAGGACAGAAGAGGAGGACAGTAAAGGGAGGAGAGAAGAGGGAGACACTGAAGGGAGGAGAGAAGAGGAGGACACTGAAGGGAGGAGAGAAGACCGTGACAATGTCAACAGTGAAGCAACGTCCTTTGACCAAATGTGAGACAGAGTTTCCTGAAATGCTTCAAGTTAGTGTGGTCTCCATGTTGTAGTACCATGTTGATGACACAGGGGGGGCTGTTATCAGTGCAAAGGGAGGTCTCCATGTTGTAGTACCAGATTGAGGCCAAAGGGGGTGCTGTTACCGGTGCTCAGATACTATACATGTAATATGTATCCATGTTTGTTATTCTTCCAGACCCCCCCACTCTCTTGATTCGCTTGAGACAGAGAAGAGACGTGAAGAAAGAGGTAAGTAAAACTGTTAATCTTGAGGTGAAAAACCAGAAGTGGTCTCCTTATGTAGTAATGTATCTGAGGTGAAACACCAGAAATGGTCTCATTATGAAGTAATGTATCTGAGGTGAAACACCAGAAATGGTCTCCTTGTGAAGTAATGTATCTGAGGTGAAACACCAGAAATGGTCTCCTTGTGAAGTAATGTATCTGAGGTGAAACACCAGAAATGGTCTCCTTGTGAAGTAATGTATCTGAGGTGAAACACCAGAAATGGTCTCCTTGTGAAGTAATGTATCTGAGGTGAAACACCAGAAATGGTCTCATTATGAAGTAATGTATCTGAGGTGAAACACCAGAAATGGTCTCATTATGAAGTAATGTATCTGAGGTGAAACACCAGAAATGGTCTCCTTGTGCAGTAATGTATCTGAGGTGAAACACCAGAAATGGTCTCCTTGTGAAGTAATGTATCTGAGGTGGAACACCAGAAATGGTCTCCTTGTGAAGTAATGTATCTGAGGTGAAACACCAGAAATGGTCTCCTTGTGAAGTAATGTATCTGAGGTGGAACACCAGAAATGGTCTCCTTGTGAAGTAATGTATCTGAGGTGGAACACCAGAAATGGTCTCCTTGTGAAGTAATGTATCTGAGGTGAAACACCAGAAATGGTCTCCTTATGTAGTAATGTATCTGAGGTGAAACACCAGAAATGGTCTCCTTGTGAAGTAATGTATCTGAGGTGAAACACCAGAAATGGTCTCCTTGTGTAGTAATGTATCTGAGGTGAAACACCAGAAATGGTCTCCTTGTGAAGTAATGTATCTGAGGTGAAACACCAGAAAGGGTCTCCTTGTGTAGTAATGTATCTGAGGTGAAACACCAGAAATGGTCTCCTTGTGTAGTAATGTATCTGAGGTGAAACACTAGAAATGGTCTCCTTGTGAAGTAATGTATCTGAGGTGAAACACCAGAAATGGTCTCCTTGTGAAGTAATGTATCTGAGGTGGAACACCAGAAATGGTCTCCTTATGTAGTAATGTATCTGAAGTGGAACACCAGAAATGGTCTCCTTATGTAGTAATGTATCTGAGGTGGAACACCAGAAATGGTCTCCTTGTGTAGTAATGTATCTGAGGTGGAACACCAGAAATGGTCTCCTTGTGAAGTAATGTATCTGAGGTGAAACACCAGAAATGGTCTCCTTGTGTAGTGATGTATCTGAGGTGAAACACCAGAAATGGTCTCCTTGTGTAGTAATGTATCTGAGGTGAAACACCAGAAATGGACTCCTTGTGAAGTAATGTATCTGAGGTGAAACACCAGAAAGGGTCTCCTTGTGTAGTAATGGTTATTTTAATGAATATAGCATTGTCCTTCTACTATTTCTATATATTCTATTTTAAATGAGTCTCGTATGTAAAATAAATACTGTACAGTTACCTATATATTTATCATGTTTTGATGTGTTTCTGACCTGGATTTGTTTGTAACACATGCATGTTTTTGTACGGTGTGTGTGTGTGTGTGTGTGTGTGCATAACATACCTGTCCTTCTCTACTCCAGATGCTACATTTGTGGATGATAACAGGGCGGTCCTCATTCAGAGGGTTACCACGGTGATACCCATAGCAGATAAACTTCTCCAGTGGCACATGATCCACTTTGAGGCGTACCTTAAGATCCTTGCTGCCCGGACCAGACCAGATCAGATGAGGGAGCTGTACAACGTCTTAAACACAGAAAAAGTCAAATCAGCCTTCTATAGGCTCCTTCAGAAGCAAGAGCCTTATTTGGTCCAGGTGCCAGGTAGGTTGGTTGTCTCTCTCTCTCTCTCTAACTCTCTCTCTCTCATCAGTGTCCTCTAAACCACATATGATACCACTGACTGAAGTCTGTTGGAATTACAGTAGAATATATTCTTCTTTCCTTCCAGGTGGGCCTGTCTGTATGGAGGTGGATTGCTATGGACAGACTGAGAGCATTGGGCAGAGCAGCGGTATGTCTGATAAGGCTAACCTCACACACTGTATACTGTACACACACACACACACACACACACACACACAAACTTTAAAGTTGTATTAGTCGTATGTAAAGGATACACATGGTATACGACAACAATAAGAAATAAGAAAAGATAACAACATAAAGTGAACGGCTCAGTGGAATAGAACTAAGCAACAAGGCCCGAGGGGGTGTGGTATATCTAAGCAACAAGGCCCGAGGGGGTGTGGTATATCTAAGCAACAAGGCCCGAGGGGGTGTGGTATATCTAAGCAACAAGGCCCGAGGGGGTGTGGTATATCTAAGCAACAAGGCCCGAGGGGGTGTGGTATATCTAAGCAACAAGGCCCGAGGGGGTGTGGTATATCTAAGCAACAAGGCCCGAGGGGGTGTGGTATATCTAAGCAACAAGGCCCGAGGGGGTGTGGTATATGGCCAATATACCGTGTCTAAGGGCTGCTCTTAGGCACAAAGCAACGTGGAATGCCTGGATACAGCCCTTAGCAGTGATATATTGTCCATATACCACAGACCCCCAATGTGCCTTATTGCTATTATAAACTGGTTACCAACATTAATAGAATGTCTGTGGTATATCTAAGCAATAAGGCACGAGGGGGTGTGGTATATGACCAGCCCTTAGCAGTGATATAGTGTCCATATGCCAAAAACCCTGAGGTGCCTTATTGTAAACTGGTTACCAACGTAATTAGAGCAGTAAATATACAATGTTTTCTTATACCAGTGGTATACGGTCTGATGTACCACGGTTGTCATCCAATCAGAATTAAGGGCTCGAACCACCCATTTTATGTCTGATATACCACAGCTTTTAACCAATCAGCATCCAGAACCCAAACCACCCAGTTTATAATAAACATTTAATAACAACGATAATATATAATACATGAAGGCACAATTTATAGTACAATATGTACGTGTGTTTTGTCAATTGTGCACAGTATTTAGCAATAATAATTAACCAGTTGTGATGTGTTTGTAGTGTGATGTGTGAGGTGTGAGGTGTGTGTGTGTGTGTGTGTGTGTGTGTGTGTGTGTGTGTGTGTGTGTGTGTGTGTGTGTGTGTGTGTGTGTGTGTGTGTGTGTGTGTGTGTGTGTGTGTGTGTGTGTGTGTGTGTGTGTGATAAGTGTATATCTGTGTGCGTGTGGATGAGTCAGTGCATGTGTGCTGTGGAAAGTCAGTGCAGGTGGTCAGTCCAGTTCAAGTGTTCAGCAGTCTTGCAGATAGAAACTGTTTCTGAGCCTGTTGGTATCAATCTGCATCCTTGGTGACGCTTCTGGACTTTTCTCAGACTCACTTTCTCTTGTAACTTGTTACTTATTGACGTTTTAAAGTGTGTTGTTCTTTCCAGTGGATGACGACACAAAGAGAATTAAGGACGAACTTAAAGACAGTCTGGAGAAGAAGTTTGGATTTGTGTTTGAAGGCACCGCAGTGGAACAAACTCCCCTCAACAGCATCTACACACAGCTCTACATCACACAAGGACAGAGTGAAGGAGTTAATAAAGAACATGAGATCCGGCAGATTGAATATACACGCAGGGCAAAAAAATCTACAGACACTCCAATTAACTGCAATGACATCTTCAAACCCTTATCTGGAGAAGACAGAGAAAAGGAGAGACCCATCAGAACTGTGCTGATGAAGGGCATCGCTGGCATTGGAAAAACAGTCTCTGTGCAGAAGTTCATCCTCGACTGGGCTAAAAGAAAAGCTAATCAGGATGTTGATTTCATCTTTGTGCTTCCACTCCGAGAGCTGAATCTGATTCAAGATGACCAGTACAGTCTTCATGGACTTTTGCGTTACTTCCACCCTGAACTTACAGCGATAGAAGAGGCAAAGATATATGATACCTGCAAAGTCATGTTCATCTTTGATGGTCTGGATGAAAGCAGACTGCCATTAGGTTTTCATCAGAACAAGAAGTTGACTGATCTAACTGAGACATCATCAGTTGACAGGTTGATGACAAACCTCATTGAGGGGAATCTACTCCCTGAAGCTCTCCTCTGGATAACCTCCCGACCAGCAGCAGCCAATCAGGTCCCCTGTAAGTACATTGACAAGGTGACAGAAGTACGAGGGTTCAACGACAAACAGAAAGAAGAATACTTTAAGAAGAATGTTGAGGATGAGAACCGGGCCAGGAGAATCATCTCACACATTAATACATCAAGGAGCCTCCACATCATGTGCCACATACCAGTCTTCTGTTGGATTACTGCCAGGGTTCTTGAGCAAATGTTGAGTGAAGATAAGAGTGGAGAGATCACAACTCTGACTGAGATGTACAATCACTTCCTGCTCATTCAGACAAACCTGAAAAGCAATAAGTATGATGGGGAAAGGGAGACGGATCTGGACATCATCATAGAAAGAAACAAAGAAATAATTCTCAAACTGGCACAACTTGCATTTGAACAGCTGGTGAAGGGCAATCTCATATTCTGTAAGAAAGACCTGGAGGAGTGTGGCATTGATGTCAGTGAAGCCTCAGTGTACTCTGGGTTTTGCACGGAAATCCTGAAAGAAGAGTATGGGCTGTATCGGAAGAAAGTGTACTGCTTTGTCCACCTGAGCTTCCAGGAGTTCCTTGCTGCTCTGTACGTGTTCCACTGCTGTGCGAGCAAGAACATCAAGGCCCTGGAGTCTTTCATTGGGGATGTGTCATCAGAGCTGTCCTTGCATGTGCTGCTGAAGATGATGGTAGATAAAGCCTTGGAGAGTGAGAATGGACACCTGGACCTGTTCCTCCGCTTCCTCGTTGGCATCTCAACAGAATCCAACCAGAGACTGTTACATGACCTACTGCCACAAACAGAGATCAGCTCAGAGACTGTCAAGGAAATGAAGAAATACCTCAGGGAGCCGAACGTAGAGCAAGTCTCGCCTGATAGGTACATCAATCTACTCATCTGCTTGACTGAGATGAAAGATGATTCAGTGCATGAGGACATTGACAGGTTCCTGAAGTCAGGAAATCAAACAGGAAAGGAACTTGCAGGAGCACACTTCTCATCACTGGCCAACGCACTGCTGATGTCAAAGGGTGTGCTGGATGAGATTGACCTGAGGACATACAACTTGTCCCCTGGGTGTACGAGACTGGTCCCAGCTGTAAGGAAATGGAGAAAGGCCATGTAAGTAATATCATAAAGTCAAAATTACCAATATCTATCAATAATTATATCAGACCGATTGCAACCAATGAGGGCCACTAAATTAACGCCAGCTGATGTCTCGTTAAACCATCAACGCGTACTAAAATCAACCACACGCTGATCTCAATTGCCGCCAATTGTTAGTGTAATCTTCCACCTTTACGACTACGACAAAAATAATAATCTTCATGTAAAATATCATCACACGAGAAGTGTTTGAAAAAGTCCAGAGAATGTCGATATACACCTTCCTCGGCGCTCACCAAAAAAAAATGAAAAACCATTGTCCAGCACTGGGCATGAACTCATGACCCTCGGAGTTGTAGCGCGCTGCTTAGGTCACCGTGCTACTGGAGTACACAGCGCTCTAGCAAGCTGTGAGAGTAATTGGCGATACCTCATTGTAATAGTGTTTTTTTATTATGTTGTTTTAAGCCTTCACCAAACCATATCCCTAATCTTGAAGTCCAGGAATGAAAGCCTAAACTTAACCCTTTGAGTTGTTTCTGTTTCAGCCATCTAACCAAGCAGGCTAACCACATATCCCAGAGAAGTTAACTTCACTAGGGTAGGGAGCAGCATTCTGAATTTTGGATGAAATGTGTGCCCAATTTAAACTGCTTGCTACTCAGGCCCAGCAGATAGGATATGCATGTAATTAGTAGATTTGGATAGAAAACACTCTAAAGTTTCCACAACTGTTAAAATAATGTATGTGAGTATAACATAACTGATATGCCAGGCAAAAACCAGAGGAAAATCCAACAAGGAAGTACTGTTATTTTGAAACGCTGTTTTTCCATTGAAAGCCTATACACCATACAAATAATTAGGACCCCGTTCACGAGCTCTATGGCTTCCTCAACATGTGATCAGTCTTTAGCCATTGTTTCAGGCCACTTTCATTCAGTGGTCAGTGGAAATTTCCATTCAGCAGCCATGCGTCTGACCGAGAATGCGCCTTTCTTGTTTCTCCTTTCCTATTGACAAAGCTTTTGTCCAGTTGAAATATTATTGATTATTTATGACAAAAACCATCGGAGTGTTTATACTAAATTTTATTGTACTTTTTAAAACTTTTCGTCTGGAATTCGTGCACACGCCTTCTGCATTCGGATTACTGGACAAAACGCGAAAACAAAAAGGAGGTTTTTGGTCATAAAGAGGGACATTATCGAACAAAACAAACATTTATTGTTTAACATGGAGACCTGGGAGTGCCACCAGAAGAAGATCATCAAAGGTTAGTGACTAATTTAATCACTATTTCTGACTTTTGTGACACCTCTCCTTGGTTGGAAAATGGCTGTATGGTTTTCTGTGGCTAGGCGCTGACCTAACATAATTGCATGGTGTGCTTTCGCTGTAAGGCCTATTTGAAATCGGACACCGTGGCTGGATTAACAAGAAGTGTATCTTTAAAATGTGTATAACACTTGTATGTTTGAGGAATTTTAATTATGAGATTTCTGTTGTTTGAATTTGGCGCCCTGCAATTTCACTGGCTGTTGGCGAGGTGGGACGCTCACATCCCGAACCATCCCAGAGAGGTTCACTTCTTTAGGAACACAGCCCTAATGTTGGTAACTAACATCATTATGTTGTCATTCAGAGTAACATTTAATTATTTTCCATGCTACCACACATACAGCAGGTTTTTAAAGGACCAAAGAGTTTGGTCTCCTTTGTGTTTTAATTTTTGCCATGGAAAAGATATCATGATACTGGTATCATCACAGCCTTAATTAATTATATTTTCTCTGTATCTACAGACTGATTGGCTTTGAACTCTCTATGGAGGACTACGAATCACTGGCCTCCATTCTCCAATCAGCAGACTCACATCTAAGAGAGCTGCACCTGGACGACATCGGGGAGCGTGATCCTGATGGTGACGATGATCCTGATGGTGACGATGAGGCCAGACTGACTGTTCTCGTTGCTGCGCTGACTGTTGTCCTCGCTGCACTGAAACATCCACACTGTAAACTGGAGACACTGAGGTCAGTAGTATTGAGGAGGTCTTCTCACGATGAAAACTATAAAAGATGAATCATTGTTGGTAGGGGTAGAATTATCATTCCTTGAACATGATGTTTTGTCACTCACAGAACTTCCGACACACACGGCAGACTTATCTGAGGAAGATTTTGACCTCACTGTGCTGAATTTGTTATAACGCTGGTATGTGTCCCTGACCTGCATTACATCACACTCTGTCTGAGTGATATTGTCTCTGTTTCTACAGACTGGGTGGCTATAAACTCTCTGAAGAGCACTGTGGATTACTGCCTTCTGCTCTCCAATCAGCCGACTCACATCTGAGAGAACTGGACCTGAGAGACACCAAGCTGTCTGATGGTGGTAGGAGGGAACTCTTTACTTCTCTGAAACATCAGAACTGTCAACTGCACAAACTGCGGTTAGTACTCTGGGAGGGTTGATCACATGACAATAGCCTAAACAGGTAGTCATTGTTGGACAGTTTGTTGGAGTAAAATTATCTGTAATAATTAACTGTGAACAGACATTATTTATTCATTTAGAATTATTTTAATGACCACAGGCCTACAGACAGACACATACCTACAGATACGACTACATACCTTCAGACATGACTACATACCAGACATGACTACAATACCTACATACATCACCACAGATCTACAGACATGACTACATACCTACAGACATGACTACATACCTACAGACATGACTACAATACCTACATACATCACTACATACCACCAGACATGACTACATACCTACAGACATGACTACATACCTACAGACATGACTACATACCTACAGACATGACTACATACCTACAGACATGACTACATACCTACAGACATGACTACAATACCTACATACATCACTACATACCACCAGACATGACTACATACCTACAGACATGACTACAATACCTACATACATCACTACATACCACCAGACATGACTACATACCTACAGACATGACTACAATACCTACATACATCACTACATACCACCAGACATGACTACATACCTACAGACATGACTACATACCTACAGACATCACTACATACCTACAGACATCACTACATACCTACAGACATGACTACTTGCCTACAGACATGACTACATACCTACAGACATCACTACATACCT
This sequence comes from Oncorhynchus clarkii lewisi, assembly GCF_045791955.1. NCBI lineage: Eukaryota > Metazoa > Chordata > Actinopteri > Salmoniformes > Salmonidae > Oncorhynchus > Oncorhynchus clarkii. The sequence goes on along the minus strand of NC_092159.1, from coordinate 6,344,601 downwards.
ACAGACATGACTATATACCTACAGACATGACTACATGCCTACAGACATGACTACAATACCTACAGACATGTCTACATACCTACATACATGTCTACATGCCAGATGTACCTCACTAAGAGTTGATGTATTAAATGTGATACCATCTGAAAGGACAGGTTCTGAATAATGCTGTTATGTGTCTCTGTATGAGTGATATTACCCCTGTTTCTACAGACTGTCTAGCTTTAGACTCTCTGAAGAGGACTGGGGATCACTGGCCTCCGTTCTCCAATCAGCAGACTCACCTCTGAGAGAACTGGACCTGGACCTGAGGAACAGTGGACTGTCTGATTGTGTTGGGAGGGAACTCTTCACTGCTCTGAACCATCCACACTGTAAACTACAGACGCTGAGGTCAGTATCTACACTATAAACTACAGACACTGAGGTCAATATCTACACTATAAACTACAGACACTGAGGTCAATATCTACACTGTAAACTACAGACACTGAGGTCAATATCTACACTGTAAACTACAGACACTGAGGTCAGTATCTACACTATAAACTACAGACACTGATGTCAGTATCTACACTGTAAACTACAGACACTGAGGTCAATATCTACACTATAAACTACAGACACTGATGTCAGTATCTACACTATAAACTACAGACACTGAGGTCAATATCTACACTATAAACTACAGACACTGATGTCAGTATCTACACTGTAAACTACAGACACTGAGGTCAGTATCTACACTGTAAACTACAGACACTGAGGTCAGTATCTACACTATAAACTACAGACACTGAGGTCAATATCTACACTATAAACTACAGACACTGATGTCAGTATCTACACTGTAAACTACAGACACTGAGGTCAGTATCTACACTGTAAACTACAGACACTGAGGTCAGTATCTACACTATAAACTACAGACACCGAGGTCAATATCTACACTGTAAACTACAGACACTGAGGTCAATATCTACACCCTAAACTACAGACACTGAGGTCAATATCTACACTGTAAACTACAGACACTGAGGTCAATATCTACACTGTAAACTACAGACACTGAGGTCAATATCTACACTATAAACTACAGACACTGAGGTCAATATCTACACTGTAAACTACAGACACTGAGGTCAATATCTACACTATAAACTACAGACACTGAGGTCAATATCTACACTGTAAACTACAGACACTGAGGTCAATATCTGTACACTGTAAACTACACAGACACTGAGGTCAATATCTACACTATAAACTACAGACACTGAGGTCAATATCTACACTGTAAACTACAGACACTGAGGTCAATATCCACACTGTAAACTACAGACACTGAGGTCAGTATCCACACTGTAAACTACAGACACTGAGGTCAGTATCTACACTGTAAACTACAGACACTGAGGTCAGTATCCACACTGTAAACTACAGACACTGAGGTCAATATCTACACTATAAACTACAGACACCGAGGTCAATATCTACACCCTAAACTACAGACACAGAGGTCAATATCTACACTGTAAACTACAGACACTGAGGTCAGTATCTACACTATAAACTACAGACACCGAGGTCAATATCTACACTGTAAACTACAGACACTGAGGTCAATATCTACACTGTAAACTACAGACACTGAGGTCAGTATCTACACTGTAAACTACAGACACTGAGGTCAGACACAGACACTGAGGTCAGTATCCACACTGTAAACTACAGACACTGAGGTCAATATCTACACTGTAAATCTACACTGGTCAATATCTACACTATAAACTACAGACACCGAGGTCAATATCTACACCCAGACACTAAACTACAGACACAGAGGTCAATATCTACACTGTAAACTACAGACACTGAGGTCAGTATCTACACTATAAACTACAGACACCGAGGTCAATATCTACACTGTAAACTACAGACACTGAGGTCAATATCTACACTGTAAACTACAGACACTGAGGTCAATATCTACACTGTAAACTACAGACTACAGACACTGAGGTCAGTATCCACACTGTAAACTACAGACACTGAGGTCAATATCTACACTATAAACTACAGACACTGAGGTCAGTACTTTGGGAGGGTTTGTCACATGACCAGAACTCATTGATTGTTGGACAGTTTGTAAAGGTCAAATTGAGACGGAGAGCATATTCAGATATATTTATTATTGATAATAATGGCTTTTACTTGGAAGCCTGGCCCAAAGATTCATATCTACTACAGGTACAACTGCATATTAACACTAGCAGACTAAAACTTGTGTTGTTCACTGCCCATAAATACTTTCTTTGCCAAGAATGCATTTCCATTGATTAGCCTGATTTAATGGCATTGTTTGTTTTGTCTTTAATGTTTTCTCTAATGTTATTTTCAAAGTTGTTTACGTGTTACTCATCATGTTGCAATATATTATCCCCTTTAGGCTGAATGGATGTTCCCTGACAGAGAAAGGGTGTGAAGCCTTGGCCTCAGCTCTCAGCTCAAACTCCTCTCACCTGAGAGAGCTGGATCTGAGTCACAATGACCTGCAGGATTCAGGAGTGAAGGTGCTCTCTGCAGGACTGGGGAATCCACACTGTCAACTAGAGAAACTGAGGTTGGTATTTCAAAACATACCTGCTCAATACAAAGATGATTTGTCAAATCACAACATCATTACAGTAGCCAGTAAGTCAGCTCAACCAATGAGGTAAATACTGGGTTAACTGGAGAATCCACATTGTAAACTAGAGAACCAGAGGTTAGTATTTAGAAACAGTATTGGTTTTATTGGAAATATGTATATACTGTGTATCAGCTATCACCACTAGAGGGCAGCAGTCCTGTTGTAAAATCATGATGAACTCTCTCTGCAGGCTGTCCTTCTGTAGAGTCACAGAGGAAGGCTGTGCTTCTCTGGCTTCAGCTCTGGGGTCAAACCCCTCCCATCTGAGAGAACTGGACCTGAGCTTCAATCACCCAGGAGACTCTGGAGTGAAGCTGCTCTCTGCTAGACTGGAGGATCCACACTGTAGACTGGAGAAACTCAAGTTAGTACAGTTACTGTGAAAATTATATTGTTGTATACATACACAGACTGTGTTTCACTCACTCTGTCCGTTCCTCTGTCTCTCCCACAGTGTGGAACATACAGAAGAGATCTGGGTTAAACCACAGCTGATGACGAAATGTAAGGGTGTTAGTTATAAGGAATCCGTTTATTGACCAATACATTTGACAAACAGGCGTATAATTAAACACACACACACATTCCGACAAATTCGAACCAATTCCCTCTCCTCTAACTTGTCCTCTTGTCTGCAGATGCCTGTGATCTCACACTGGACCCAAACACAGCACACATAAACCTCTCTCTGTCTGAGGGGAACAGAAGGGTGGAGAGGGTTAAAGAGGAGCAGCCGTATCCTGATCACCCAGAGAGATTTGATCACTATACCCAGGTGTTGTGTAGAGAGGGTCTGACTGGGCGCTGTTACTGGGAGGTAGAGTGCAGTGGGCTGGCTGACATTGGAGTGACATGTAAAGGCATCAGTAGAAAAGGAGATGGTTCTGCCGGTGAATTTGGATACAATAAGAAGTCCTGGCGTCTGATCTGCCGTGGGAATCATTACGGTGCCCTCCACAATAGTCAATATACTACAATACATGCTCCACACCTCATAAACCCTCCTCAACCCCAGAGAGACCAGTCCTCCTCCCCTCCACGCCTCATCAACCCTCCTCAACCCCAGAGAGACCAGTCCTCCTCCCCTCCACGCCTCATCAACCCTCCTCAACCCCTGAGAGACCAGTCCTCCTCCCCTCCTCAACCCCAGAGAGACCAGTCCTCCTCCCCTCCACGCCTCGGAGTAGGAGTGTTTCTGGACTGGCTGGTCGGCACACTTTCCTTCTATGAGATCTACTCTGACACAATGACCCATGTGTACACATTCCAGACCACATTCACTGAGCCCCTCTACCCAGGGTTTAGTGTTTCTAATGAGGGCTCTTCAGTGTCCCTGAGCCAGGTAGAGTAGTCTCCTATGTCCTGGAGGAACACCTGGGTCTCCATGGAAACACAGTCACACTCCTGTTCTAACCCAACCATGTGACATGATGGGGTGTTGTTGACAGTGATCAGGACATCAGATATGGACATTGTAACAGATAAATGTTGTTGACTGTGATCATGACAGATATTCGTATTCACACCACTGAGTCAATACTTTGTAGAAGCACCGTTGGCAGCAATTGCAGTTGTGAGTCGTTTTAGGTAAGTCTCTAAGAGCTTTGCACACCTGGATTGTACAATATTGGACCATTATTATTTGTTCAATTCTTCAAGTTCTGTCAAATTGTTTGTTGATCATTGTTAGACAGCTTTTATCAAGCCTTGCCATAGATTTTTAAGCGGATTTAAGTCAAAACTGTAATTAGGCCACTCAGGAACATTCAATGTCATCTTGGTAAGCAACTTTTTATCCTAAAAAATGTCTTAATCCTTGCTGATGACAAAGATACTCATAACATGATGCAGCCACCATCATGCTTGAAAATATGAAGAGTGCTACTCAGTGACGTGTTGTGGTGGATATGGCCTAAACATTATGCTTCGTGTTCAGGACAAAAAGTTAATTTCTTTGCCACATTTTATGCAGTATGTTTTTAGTGCCTTTGTTACAAACAGGATGCATGTTTTTGAATATTTTAATTCTGTACAGGCTTCCTTCCTTTCACTCTGTCATTTAGGTTAGTATTGTGGAGTAACTACAAAGTTGTTGATCCAATCTCGGTTTTCTCATATCACAACCATTCAACAATGTAGCTTGTTTAAAATCCCCATTGTCCTCATGGTGAATTCCCTGAGCAGTTTCCTCCCTCTCTGGCAACTGAGTTAGGAAGGACGCCTGTATCTTTGTAGTGACTGGGTGTATTGATACACCGTCCAAAGTGTAATTAGTAACTTCACCATAACATGCTCATAGGGATATTCAGCGTCTGATTTTTTTTTTTTTACACACATCTACCAATCGGTGCCCTTCTTTGTGAGGCATTGGAAAACCTCCCTGGTCTTTGTGGTTGAATCTGTGCTTGAAATTGAGGGACCTAACAGATAATTGTATGTGTTGGGTACTGAGATGGTGTAGTCAATCAAACATCATGTCAACCACTATTATTGTACACAGAATGAGTCCATGCAACTTACTATGTGACTTGTTGAGCACATTTTTACTCCTGAACTTATTTAGGCTTGACATAACACAGGGGTTGAATACTCATTGACTCAAGACATTTCAGCTTTGAATTTGTTGTTAATAATATGAAATCCCACAAACAAAATTCCACGTTGACATTATAGGGTATTGTGTGTAGATCGCTGACACAACAGATCAATTGAATCCATGTTAAATTCAGGCTGTTACGTAACAACATGTGGAATAAGTCAAGGGGGCAGTGAATACTGTCTGAAGGCAACATATACAGCACAGGCCAACATATTGTATGTGTACTGTAGGCTACAATACGCTTGGTTTTTGTAACGAGCTCGTTACCTGCTCTTACATATGATTGGCATTGGATTGGTTAGGTTTAGGCTTTCTCCTGACTCCTAGATTCAATCTTTATAAATATTACCGTTTTAAATAATAACTTTGTGTCATAGACTACAATTAGAGCCTATACTGTCTGATTACCACTATGCCAATGTGAAATTGTAGATTTGTTGGTTTGATTAAAATAAGAGAGAGAGAGAGAGAGAGAGAGAGAGAGCGGGAGAGAGAGCGAGCGAGCGAGACAGAGCTAGACGAGGCCGCGTTTAACGGAAATCGGTGCCATTGAGAAACAGTGCGTACGTTACTTTCCGCTATCACGCTAGGGTATTAACGATTCCATACATTCGATCGTCGGTCATATCAACTCTAGTCGGTCGTGAGGTTTATGGAGCATTACGGACGATCAGGTCTAGATTCTTTAAATGCTCTGGATAATATCTATCCGTGTGTAATCTTGGAGCCCTCCGCATTCCAGGCTAGGGAGAGGAAGGATGCTGTAGCCTACCAAGCTATGCGCTACTGAAGTGTTTTACATTGGCCAATAGCCCAGCCTCAACAGTGCGACTGCATTTTGACTGGACTCGACGATACATCATATAATATAATATGACTTCCATTTGCTATGTGTTATATCTGTACGTTTGTATTTGTCATCCAACTGGACTAGCCTGTAGAATAGGCTACAGTCATCGCCATAGGAACCCGAGGGAGATATCATTATAATAAGCTACTTTAGTGCAACGTGACGTGCAACAGTGGGAAAGACGGTCGAGTCCTATTAGGTGAGATTGAGTGTATGTGTGACGCTAAAGTGGCGTGTGTTTCCTCATGTGGAGTGTTTTTCGTCGAGGAGGATACGCTCGCGTTGTCGGATAATTCCCACGTCGAGGATCGGTTGACTCCCTTCTTTATTCCATCTCGCTCTCACACACACCGTGCGCGTGGCCTCGCCCGGGAGCAACCGGGTCGCCTATTACACGGGCTTATTTTTACTGCATCGGCAAGAAGGAGAGGGAGAGAGAACCGAGGATAAAACAACGGGAGGGAAGGATTGGGGGACCGGAGGAGAGAAGAGGAGAGGCGGGATGAAGGAGGAGACGCAGTGAACGACAGAGGAGGAGGAGGGAGACTCGAGCGTTCGAGGTAAGCGGGAATAATGGCGACGGTAGGGTACATGTATGAAGAACGGTTTGGTCTGTACAATCACACACAAACACACACCCACACATATACCACTTAGGCTACGGTTTGACCTGTCAATATGGCGCATGCATGTACACTCTTGTGTGTGTGTGTGCGTGTCATACACATGTTGACTAGTGGCGTCTCCTGCTGTGTGTGAGTTGTTTTAATGCACCATGGAACACTCCAACAGGCATTTAGAATCTCTCCCTCTTTCTCTCCTCTGAGAAACAGACAGTAGGATGATGAATGTGATAGTAGGGGGTTTGCTTACTGACAGGCTGTCTCACTGAGTGGTGAGTCACTCACATTCCTCTTCTAATCACATTTCAAATCAATGTGTGTGTGTGTGTTCGTGCATGCGTGTGTGTTTCTACATATGTTGTGTGTCTGTGCGTGCTCGTGTGTGTGTGTGATGATTGTGTTCCAAGTCTTTGAAGAGTGTCTTATTTTTGTCTGTCTCTGTTTGTCTCTCCTCTGTGTTGGTATTCTGTAGGGAGTGTGTGTGTGTGTGTGTGTGTGTTTGTGTGTGTGTGTGTGTGTGTGTGTGTGTGTGTGTCAGTATGTTTTGACTGGGGACTATGATGGTGGAAAGAGGGATCACGGGGGAGAAGTCAAGACCAGTGGACAAAGAGATTATAAACAGAATGTAAAGTGGAGGTGGGCTGGAAAGAGAGAGGGAGAGAAAGAGAGAGAGAGCTGTGGTGACCTACATGCCAGAACTGGACAAGAACCTGACACTCTTAGCACTCAGGGGGACAAAACACCTACCTGGATGAGACAGCATTCCCTCCAAAATATTTCCCTTTAGACACAACTATGACAAAACGGGTCTCAATTCCTGTAGCTCTGTCGCACGCTGGGTCTATACATAGTCAATGGTTGGCTTCGAGGGGAGTTTTACGGTAGGTACACCTACAGCTCATCCCTTGGCAGTAGTACTGTAGATTACTGTATCACTGACCTCAACCCAGAGTCTCTCAGACCGTTCACTATCAGCCTACTGACACCCCTGTCAGATCACAGCAAAATCACAGTCCACTTCAAAGGAGCAATACTCAATCATGAGGCATCAAAGCCAAAGGACTTCGATAATATTAAGAAATGCTATAGATGGAAGGAATGTAGTGTGGAAACCTACCAAAAAACTATTAGGCAACAATAAATTCAATCCCATTTAGACAACTTCCTGGACAAAAAGTTTTACTGTAATAGTGAAGGTGTAAACTTGGCAGTAGAAAACCTAAACTGTATAGTTGACCTCTCGGCTTCCCTATCAAATCTATACATTTATATCATATCATATCATATATTCAAATCTATACATTTATATCATATCATATATTCAAATCTATACATTTCAAGCCGACAACCGAAGAAAATGAACAACAATAACAAATGGTTTGATGAAGAATGAAAAACCTAAGAAAGAAATTGAGAAACCTATCCAACCAAAAACACAGAGACCCAGAAAACCTGAGCCTACGCCTTCACTATGGTGAATCACTAAAACAATACAGAAAACCTGAGTCTACGCCTTCACTATGGTGAATCACTAAAACAATACAGAAAACCTGAGTCTACTCCTTCACTATGGTGAATCACTAAAACAATACAGAAAACCTGAGTCTACGCCTTCACTATGGTGAATCACTAAAACAATACAGAAAACCTGAGTCTACTCCTTCACTATGGTGAATCACTAAAACAATACAGAAAACCTGAGTCTACGCCTTCACTATGGTGAATCACTAAAACAATACAGAAAACCTGAGTCTACGCCTTCACTATGGTGAATCACTAAAACAATACAGAAAACCTGAGTCTACGCCTTCACTATGGTGAATCACTAAAACAATACAGAAAACCTGAGTCTACGCCTTCACTATGGTGAATCACTAAAACAATACAGAAAACCTGAGTCTACTCCTTCACTATGGTGAATCACTAAAACAATACAGAAAACCTGAGTCTACGCCTTCACTATGGTGAATCACTAAAACAATACAGAAAACCTGAGTCTACTCCTTCACTATGGTGAATCACTAAAACAATACAGAAAACCTGAGTCTACGCCTTCACTATGGTGAATCACTAAAACAATACAGAAAACCTGAGTCTACGCCTTCACTATGGTGAATCACTAAAACAATACAGAAAACCTGAGTCTACGCCTTCACTATGGTGAATCACTAAAACAATACAGAAAACCTGAGTCTACGCCTTCACTACGGTGAATCACTAAAACAATACAGGAATACACTGGAAAAAGAAGGAACAGCACGTCAGAAATCATCTCAATGAAACTGAAGAATCCAATGAATCAAACCACTTCTGGGAAAATTGGAAAACACTAAACAAACAACACGAAGAGTTATCAATAGGATAAACCACTTTTCCAATCTGGCTCTATAACAAAGAATAAACAGCAACAACATATACATGATCAAATACAATTCTTAGAATCAACTACTAAACACTACCAGAACCCACTGGATGATCCAATTACATGGATTGAACTACAAGACAACATTCAAACCCTCCAACCCTAAAAGGCCTGTGGTGTTAATGGTATCCTCAATGAAATGATAAAATACACAGACCACAAATTCCAATTGGCTATACTTAAACTCTTTAGCATCATCCTCAGCTCTGGCCTATTCCCCAATATTTGGAACCAAGGACTGATCACCCCAATCCACAAAGGTGGAGACAAATTTGACCTCAATAACTACCATTGTTACGATATTGTGTCTAGATGTAGGTGAAGGAGTGAAACGCAGGAGAGCAGAGATGTCCGAGTAGCGGTTTTTAATAGGCAAGTCCACAAAAACATAAAGGTCAGGTACAATAACAAAATAAACTCGACAAAAGAGAAACCAGTTACTCACGGAAGGAGGAAAAAACACCGCTCCTAGAACTGATACACACTCGGTATAATACATGAAAATACACAGGCACAACCTCAACAAGCAACATAACACGAACAATCCCGCACAAACCTAAGCAGGTAACAGGGGTAATTATACACACAGAAATTCAAGCAAATAAAACCAGGTGTGAAAGAACCAAAGACGAAACTAAGGGAAAAAGAAAAATAATTGTTGATGGCTAGTAGGCCGGTGACGCCGAGCACCGAGCGCCGAGCACCGAGCACCGAGCGCCGATCACCGAGCACCGAGCACCGCCCGAACAGGGAGAGGAACCACCTTCGGTGGAAGTCCTGACAACCGTGGCATTTGCGTCAATAGCAACCTTGGGAAAATCCGCTTCAATATCATTAACAACAGACTTGTAGGTCAAACAAAAAACTATACGTACCTCGGCCTAAACATCAGCGCCACAGGTAACTTCCACAAAGCTGTGAATGATCTGAGAAACAAGGCAAGAAGGGCCTACTACGACATTAAAAGGAACATCAAATTCGACGTACCAATTAGGATCTGGCTAAAAATACTTGATTCAGTTATAAAAACCCATTTCCCTTCATGGTTGTGAGGTCTGGGGTCCGCTCACCAACCAAGAATTCACAAAATGGGACAAACACCAAGTTGACACTCTGCATGCAGAATTCTGGAAAAACAGAACTGGAAAAACAGAACTTGTACAATCGGCTAATTATCAAAAGTTTGTTGTGCCAGCTCAGCGCTCCTGGTCTCCAGTACGCCTCCTCGGACCAGGATATCCTGCGCCGGCCATACGTACTGTGTCTCCAGTACGCCTCCTCGGACCAGGATATCCTGCGCCGGCCATACGTACTGTGTCTCCAGTACGCCTCCTCGGACCAGGATATCCTGCGCCGGCCATATGTACTGTGTCTCCAGTGCGCCTCCACAGCCCAGTACGAGTGGGTTCTTCGTCCCGCACCAGAGCCACCACCAAATATGGTGGATCCGAGAGCCGAGCGGGTTCTTCGTCCCACACCAGAGCCACCACCAAATATGGTGGATCCGAGAGCCGAGCGGGTTCTTCGTCCCGCACCAGAGCCACCACCAAATATGGCGGATCCGAGAGCCGAGCGGGTTCTTCGTCCCGCACCAGAGCCACCACCAAATATGGTGGATCCGAGAGCCGAGTGGGTTTTTCGTCCCGCACCAGAGCCACCACCAAAATGGTGGATCCGAGAGCCGAGTGGGTACTTTGTCCTGCCACCACCGACACTAGACACCCCCCCCTAACCCTCCCTTTTTTTCAGATTTTGAGGTGGGTACTGTCACGTCCTGACCATAGAAAGCCTTTATTTTCTATGGTAGAGGTCAGGGCGTGACTAGGGGGGTTAGTCTAGTTTATATTTTCTATGTGGGGTTCTAGGTTGTTTTTTCTATGTTGGGATTTTTTGGTATGATTCCCAATTAGAGGCAGCTGGCTATCGTTGTCTCTAATTGGGGATCATACTTAAGTAGCATTTTTTCCACCTGTGGGTCATGGGATATTGTTAATGTTTAGTTGCTTGTTTGCACTGCGTTGTCATCACGGTTTGTTTATTCTTTATTTGTTTTGTATTTACTTAAGTTTCACTTTCATTAAAATATGTGGAACTCACAGTACGCTGCATCTTGGTCCGACCATCATTATTACGATCGTGACAACGCGGCTTTAACATTTTTTTATTGTGTGGTGGAGCTGCATAAGTGTTGCTCTCCACTTTCCGGGGGATCAAGTTTTGAAATTAGTGGAATTAAAGTATGACAGCTAAAGAGATGGAGAAAACACCTGTCTCCGGATTACATCTTCAAACTAAGGGGAAATCGTGGCATGGCATTCCTGACAGGGAGACGCGCCCGTCATGCATGATGATTTATGTATCCAGATAAGATAGTCTAGCGTTAGCTAGCTACATTTTCAGATATTACATGTTTCTAATTTGGATAGAAAGTGGTTTCATTTCAAACTCCTGTTAGCTGGCTGGCTCCCTAGCTGACATTATTTGTTTCCCAGAGCCGTTTGCTTTTCTAGTTAGAGTCCAATGTTAGCTAGCTAACACTGAACATGGTTGATTAGCCCCCAGCACTGTGGCATTGTTGACACTTTGTTCATTGTTGTTTAACTAGCTAACTAATGTTAGCTGGCTGGCTCATTAGCTAATGTTTTGTACAACACCCGTTGAATATGGCAGGTGTCAGTAAATGTCTGCAAAAAAACGTAATGAAATTGTTACCAGCGGAGCTGGTTAGGCTGTTTTCATGTTATCCCAGAGGTAAACAAATCATTGGCCAGTTCGTCAAGTGTGTTCTCCGAGTGCGAAACAAGATGGGTGGGGCTACATCTTAAGAGGGTGTGAACGAGGCTGAATGGGTGTAGACAAAGAAGCGCTCTTCACTAGATACCAAAACATTCAAAGGCGATTTTCTCAAAAGTGAGTTTACAAGTTGATCAACTTTCAAAGCATAATGACTTCCCCATTGTTCCACAAATGCAGTGTATAATATACCATTATGTAGCTCTGAGTCTCCACCTTTATCCAATGTAAAACACACCATTTCACATTCTGCTTCTGAAGACCAGGTGGTGAGTCACAAATCATGACAAAACAAAAAGATAATTACTTGACACATTGGAAAGAATTAACAACAACAAAAAGATCAAACTAGAATGCTATTTGGCCCTAAACAGAGAGTAAACAGTGGCAGAATACCTGACCACTGTGACTGACCCAAACTTAAGGAAAGCTTTGACTATGTACAGACTCAGTGAGCATAGCCTTGCTATTGAGAAAGGCCGCCGTAGGCAGACATGGCTCTCAAGAGAAGACAGGCTATGTGCTCACTGCCCACAAAATGAGGTGGAAACTGAGCTGCACTTCCTAACCTCCTGCCCAATGTATGACCATATTAGAGACACATATTTCCCTCAGATTACACAGATCCACAAAGATTTAGAAAACAAATTAAATTTTGATAAACTCCCATATCTACTGGGTGAAATTCCACAGTGTGCCATCACAGTAGCAAGATTTGGGACCTGTTGCCACAAGAAAAGGGCAACCAGTAAAGAACAAACACCATTGTAAATACAACCCATATTTATGTTTATTTATTTTCCCTTTTGTACTTTAACTATTTGCACATCGTTACAACACTGTATATATACATAATATGACATTTGTTTGCTTTGGCAAAGTTAACAAATGTTTCACATGTCAATAAATTGAATTGAGAGAGAGAGTGAGAGAGAGAGTGTGAGAGTGAGAGAGAGACAGACAGACAGACAGACACAGAGAAACAGAGAGAGAGAGATGTATAAAGATATAGAGAGGGGAGAGACAGAAAAGGAGGGAGAAGAATGAAATGGAATACAGACAGGTGATGTGAGAGGAAGAGAGACATACTTGGATGGGGAAGAAAGAGAAAAGGAAGATGAAGAGAAGAGGGAGAGATACTATAGGTGGAGAGGTGAGGAAGAGAAGAGAAGATGGAGAGATACTATAGGTGGAGAGGTGAGGATGAGAAGAGGGAGAGATACTATAGGTGGAGAGGTGAGGAAGAGAAGAGAAGAGGGAGAGATACTATAGGTGGTGAGGAAGAGAAGAGAAGATGGAGAGATACTATAGGTGGAGAGGTGAGGAAGAGAAGAGACGAGAAGAGGGAGAGATACTATAGGTGGAGAGGTGAGGAAGAGAAGAGGGAGAGATACTATAGGTGGAGAGGTGAGGAAAAGAAGAGAAGATGGAGAGATACTATAGGTGGAGAGGTGAGGAAGAGAAGATGGAGAGATACTATAGGTGGAGAGGTGAGGATGAGAAGATGGAGAGATACTGTAGGTGGAGAGGTGAGGAAGAGAAGAGAAGATGGAGAGATACTATAGGTGGAGAGGTGAGGAAGAGAAGATGGAGAGATACTATAGGTGGAGAGGTGAGGAAGAGAAGAGAAGATGGAGAGATACGATAGGTGGAGAGGTGAGGAAGAGAAGAGAAGATGGAGAGATACTATAGGTGGAGAGGTGAGGAAGAGAAGAGTAGAGGGAGAGATACTATAGGTGGAGAGGTGAGGAAGAGAAGAGAAGAGGGAGAGATACTATAGGTGGAGAGGTGAGGAAGAGAAGATGGAGAGATACTATAGGTGGAGAGGTGAGGAAGAGAAGAGAAGATGGAGAGATACGATAGGTGGAGAGGTGAGGATGAGAAGAGAGAAGGTAGAGGGATAGTAAGAAATAGATGGAGAGAGGAAGGCAGAAGTGTGTGTGTGTCTGTCACAGGAAAACAAAGCAAATCTAACCAGTACACCATTCATTTACATTACCCACCAGATACAAACATCTAATTTTCATACACACACACACACACACACACACACACACACACACACACACACACACACACACACACACACACACACACACACACACACACACACACACACACACACACACACACACACACTGCTTATTTGGTTGGGTCTTATACAGTCTGCAATGGAAATCAGGCAGGAAAATAAGACCTGTAGGGTCCCCTTATACCATTATTTACATATGTACCTACAATACACACACACACACATAGACACGCACTGACTCACTAACATACACACGCACTCACACTCACGCACATACACGCACGCTCACTCACTGACACACACACACAGTCTCTCTCTCTTCCAGCATGTCTTTGTGTCCCTTTATTGTGTCCTAATGTCCTTCATCCTGAGGCTAGTCTCCTTCTCTCTCTCCCTCCCACTCTCTTCCCTTCCCCTCTCCTTCTCCCTTCCCCTCTCCTTCTCCCTTCCCCTCTCCTTCTCCCTTCGTCTCTCCTTCTCCCTTCGTCTCTCCTTCTCCCTTCCCCTCTCCTTCTCCCTTCCTCTCTCCTTCTCCCTTCCCCTCTCCTTCTCCCTTCCCCTCTCCTTCTCCCTTCCCCTCTCAAATCAAATCAAATCAAATGTATTTATATAGCCCTTTGTACATCAGCTGATATATCAAAGTGCTGTACAGAAACCCAGCCTAAAACCCCAAACAGCAATCAATGCAGGTGAAAGGCCCAACCCTAGGAAGAAACCGAGAGAGGAACCAGGCTATGAGGGGTGGCCAGTCCTCTTCTGACTGTGCCGGGTGGAGATTATAACAGAACATGGCCAAGATGTTCAAATGTTCATAAATGACCAACATGGTCAAATAATAATAATCACAGTAGGTGCAGGGTGCAGCAAGTCAGCACCTCAGGAGTAAATGTCAGTTGGCTTTTCATAGCCGATCATTAAAAGTATCTCTACCACTCCTGGTGTCTCTAGAGAGTTGAAAACAACAGGTCTGGGACAGGTAGCACATCCGGTGAACAGGTCAGGATTCCATAGCCGCAGGCAGAACAGTTGCAACTGGAGCAGCAGCACGGCCAGGTGGACTGGGGACAGCAAGGAGTCATCATGCCAGGTAGTCCTGAGGCATGGTCCTAGGGCTCACGTCCTCTGAGAGAAAGAGAAAAAGAGAGAATTAGAGAGAGCATACTTAAATTCACACAGGACACCGGATAAGACAGGAGAAGTACTCCAGATATAACAAACTGACCCTAGCCCCCCTACACATAAACTTCTGCAGCATAAATACTAGAGGCTGAGACAGGAGGGGTCAGGAGACACTGTGGCCCCATCCGATGATACCCCCGGCCAAACAGGAAGGATATAACCCCACCCACTTTGCCAAAGCACAGCCCCCACACCACTAGAGGGATAGCTTCAACCACCAACTTACCATCCTGAGACAAGGCCGAGTATAGCCAACAAAGATCTCCGCCACGGCACAACCCAAGGGGGGCGCAAACCCAGACAGGAAGATCACGTCAGTGACTCAACCACCTCAAGTGACGCACCCCTCCTAGGGACGGCATGAAAGAGCACCAGTAAGCGAGTTACTCAGCCCCTGTAATAGGGTTAGAGGCAGAGAATCCCAGGGGAACCGGCCAGGCAGAGACAGCAAGGGCGGTTCGTTGCTCCAGAGCCTTTCCGTTCACCTTCACACTCCTGGGCCAGACTACACTCAATCATATGACCCACTGAAGAGACGAGTCTTCAGTAAAGACTTAAAGGTTGAGACCGAGTTTGCGTCTCTCACATGGGTAGGCAGACCATTCCATAAAAATGGAGCTCTATAGGAGAAAGCCCTGCCTCCAGCTGTTTGCTTAGAAATTCTAGGGACAATTAGGAGGCCTGCGTCTTGTGACCGTGTACGTGTAGGTATGTACGGCAGGACCAAATTAGAGAGATAGGTAGGAGCAAGCCCATGTAATGCTTTGTAGGTTAGCCGTAAAACCTTGAAATCAGCCCTTGACTTAACAGGAAGCCAGTGTAGGGAGGCTAGCACTGGAGTAATATGATACATTTTTGGGGTTCTAGTCAGGATTCTAGCAGCCGTATTTAGCACTAACTGAAGTTTATTTAGTGCTTTATCCGGGTAGCCGGAAAGTAGAGCATTGCGGTAGTCTAACCTAGAAGTATCAAAAGCATGGATTCATTTTTCTGCATATTTTTTGGACAGAAAGTTTCTGATTTTTGCAATGTTACGTAGATGCAAAAAAGCTGTCCTTGCAACAGTATTGATATGTTCGTCAAAAGAGAGATCAGGGTCCAGAGTAATGCTGAGGTCCTTCACAGTTTTATTTGAGACGACTGTACAACCATCAAGATTAATTGTCAGATTCAACAGAAGATCTCTTTGTTTCTTGGGACCTAGAACAAGCATCTCTGTTTTGTTCGAGTTTAAAAGTAGAACGTTTGCAGCCATCCACTTCCTTATGTCTGAAACACAGGCTTCTAGCAAGGGCAATTTTGGGGCTTCACCATGTTTCATTGAAATGTACAGCTGTGTGTCTTCCGCATAGCAGTGAAAGTTAACATGATGTTTTTGAATGACATAACCAAGAGGTAAAATAGATAGTGAAAACAATAGTGATCCTAAAACGGAACCTTGAGGAACACCGAAATTTACAGTTGATTTGTCAGAGTACAAACCATTCACAGAGACAAACTGATATCTTTCCGACAGATAAGATCTAACAAACTGATATCTTTCCGACAGATAAGATCTAAACCAGGCCACAACTTGTCCATGTAGACCAATTTGCGTTTCAAATCTCTCCAGAAAAAGTGGTGATCGATGGTATCAAAAGCAACACTAAGGTCTAGCAGGAGGACAGATGCAAAGCCTCGGTCTGATGCCATTAAAATATAATTTACCACCTTCACAAGTGAAGTCTCAGTGCTATGATGGGGTCTAAAACCAGACTGAAGCATTTCGTATACATTGTTTGTCTTCAGGAAGGCATTGAGTTGCTGTGCAACAGCTTTTTCTAACATTTTGAGAGGAATTGAAGATTCAATATAGGCCGATAGTTTTTTTATATTTTCTGGGTCAAGGTTTGGCTTTTTCAAGAGAGGCTTTATTACTGCCACTTTTATTGCGTTTGGTACACATCCGGTGGATAGATAACCGTTTATAATGTTCAACATAAGAGGGCCAAGCACAGGAAGCAGCTCTTTCAGTAGTTTAGTTTGAATAGGGTCCAGTATGCAGCTTGAAGGTTTAGAGGCCATGATTATTTTCATTGTGTCAAGAGGTATAGTACTAAAACACTTGAATGTCTCTCTTGATCCTATGTCCTGGTAGACTTGTGCAGACTCAGGACAACTGAGCTTTGGAGGAATACCCAGATTTAAAGAGGAGTCCGTCATTTGCTTTCTAATGATCATGATCTTTTCCTCAAAGAAGTTTATTAATTTATTACTGCTGAAGTGAAAGTCATCCTCTCTTGGGGAATGCTGCTTTTTGGTTAGCTTTGCGACAGTATCAAAAAGGAATTTCGGATTGTTCTTATTTTCCTCAATTAAGTTGGAAAAATTAGGATGATCGAGCAGCGGTAAGGGCTCTTCGATACTGCACGGTACTTTCTTTCCGGTATTCGGTACTGTCTCTTTACTTTCTTTTTTTGGCGCCATTTCCGTTCCAATTTTCTGGAAGCTTGCTTCAGAGCTCGGGTATTTTCTGTATACCAGGGAGCTAGTTTCTTATGAGAAATGTTTATATTTTTTAGGGGTGCAACTGCATCTAGAGTATTGAGCAAGGTTAAATTGAGTTCCTCAGCTAGGTGGTTAACTGATTTTTGTCCTCTGACGTCCTTGGGTAGGCAGAGGGAGTTTGGAAGGGCATCAAGGAATCTTTGTGTTGTCTGGGAATTTATAGCACGACTTTTGATGCTCCTTGGTTGGGGTCTGAGCAGATTATTTGTTGCAATTGCAAAAGTAATAAAATGGTGGTCCGATAGTCTAGGATTATGAGGAAAAACATTAAGATCCACAATATTTATTCCATGGGACAAAACTAGGTCCAGAGTATGACTGTGACAGTGAGTGGGTCCAGAGACATGTTGGACAAAACCCACTGAGTCGATGATGGCTCCAAAAGCCTTTTGGTGTGGGTCTCTGGACTTTTCCATGTGAATATTAAAGTCACCAAAAATTGGAATATTATCTGCTTTGACTACAAGGTCCGATAGGAATTCAAGGAACTCAATGAGGAACGCTGTATACGGCCCAGGAGGCCTGTAAACAGTAGCTATAAAAGTGATTGAGTAGGCTGCATAGATTTCATGACTAGAAGCTCAAAAGACGAAAACATCTTTTTTTTTTTTTGTAAATTGAAATTTGCTATCGTAAATGTTAGCAACACCTCCGCCTTTGCGGGATGCGCGAGGGATATGGTCACTAGTGTAGCCAGGAGGTGAGGCCTCATTTAACACAGTAAATTCATCAGGCTTAACTTCTTGAGAATACTTGACACGCAGACGTCCCAAGTATGCCCCTGGAAATGCAAATGCGCTACGCTAAATGCTAAATGTACTCGTTACAACTCAATCTTTGATCAAAATTCACAAGCAGGGTATTGAATTAAAGCTACACTCGTTGTGAACCTAGCCAGCAAGTCAGATTTTTAAAATGCTTTTCGGCGAAAGCATCAGAAGCTATTATCTGATAGCATGCACCCCCCAAAATGCCAGCTCGACACGTAAACAACAGATTTTGCGATAGCCGGCGCTACCCAAAACGCAGAAATAAAATATAAAACATTCATTACCTTAGACGAGCTTCTTTCTTGGCACTCCTATATGCCCCATAAACATCACTATTGGGTCTTTTTTTTGTTTAAATCGGTCCATATATACCCAAAATAGCTTTGTATGGAAGTTGTGTCATTCAGAAAAAATCATCGTTTTTAAACGCTGCGTAATTTTTTTAAATTAAAAAAGTCGACGATAAACTTTCACAAAACACTTCGAAATCCTTTTGTAATCCAACTTTAGGTATTAGTAAACGTTTATAATCTATCAAAATGATTACAGGGCGATGTCTCTTCAATAGGTCTTCACTTCAAAAACAATGCCATCTGATATCTCCCTCAACTGCATCCGGGTGAAGACTGGGAAAATGGAGTTCAGATAGAAGGATTTTCCAACAATTAATTCAATTGAAAATTAGGACAATGGCGCCATCGTGCGGAATTTGTATGAATTGCAGGCAGATTGCCATTAAATTCTGTTCTCTTTTAACAACTGGTGGAAGTGACTTATGGAAATTATTTTTTGCTTTCAGAGAGCAGTTTTTCTTGCGTTTTTCAATGAAACACACGATCTGTTATAGTCACAGCCATGATTTAACCAGTTTTATAAACTTCAGAGTGTTTTCTATCCACACATACTAATCATATGCATATACTATATTCCTGGCATGAGTAGCAGGACGCTGAAAAGTTGCGCGATTTTTAACAGAATTTTCGAAAAAGGAAGGGGTAGAAGTAAGAGGTTTTAAGCCATGTTTCATTCAGGCCAATCACATCAAGATTATGATCAGTGATTAGTTCATTGACTATAACTGCCTTTGAAGTGAGGGATCTAACATTACGTAGCCCTATTTTGAGTAGCCCTCTCCTTCTCCCTTCCCCTCTCCTTCTCCCTTCCCCTCTCCTTCTCCCTTCCTCTCTCATTCTCCCTTCCCCTCTCCTTCTCCCTTCCTCTCTTCTTCTCCCTTCCCCTCTCCTTCTCCCTTCCCCTCTCCTTCTCCCTTCCTCTCTCCTTCTCCCTTCCCCTCTCCTTCTCCCTTCCCCTCTCCTTCTCCCTTCCTCTCTCCTTCTCTATCATATTCAGTCTTACTTTCTCTTCTGCGTCCTGTGCTCTCTGTCTCCATTTAGGCCAGACTTTGACCAGGGGCTGGATTTTGTCCTCAGCCTGGTCTGTGTATGTGATGCTGGGAGAGTGGGAAACAGTAGGAAGAGTGCTGGGTGTGAGAGAGTGTGGGAGAGTACGGAGAGGGCTGGAGGTGGGAGAGTGTGTGTTTGTATGTGTGTGTGTGTGTGTTTGGACATTTGATGCCTGACCTAAATCTGTCTGCCATCATTACTTAACTAGGAGAAGGAGAGAACCTCAGGAAACACACACAACAATATGAGAGAGCACTCTGCAATGAAAGACGCCCCCAAAAACATTACACTCTGTGTGTGTGTGTGTGTGTGTGTGTGTGTGTGTGTGTGTGTGTGTGTGTGTGTGTGTGTGTGTGTGTGTGTGTGTGTGTGTGTGTGTGTGTGTGTGTGTGTGTGTGTATGTGTGTGTGTGTGTGTGTGTGTGTGTGTGTGTGTGTGTGTGTGTATGTGTGTGTGTGTGTGTGTGTGTGTGTGTGTGTGTGTGTGTGTGTGTGTATGTGTGTGTGTGTGTGTGTGTGTTAGATATGGGCGATAGATTTCCTGAATTGATGCGAAAATGTAAAAAATATCGATACATGTATAACAATTCTGCACCATAGTTTATAACATTCATCTGCTGTATAGTTTATAACATTCATCTGCTGTATAGTTTATAACATTCATCTGCTGTATAGTTTATAACATTCATCTGCTGTATAGTTTATAACATTCATCTGCTGTATAGTTTATAACATTCATCTGCTGTATAGTTTATAACATCCATCTGCTGTATAGTTTATAACATTCATCTGCTGTATAGTTTATAACATTCATCTGCTGTATAGTTTATAACATCCATCTGCTGTATAGTTTATAACATTCATCTGCTGTATAGTTTATAACATCCATCTGCTGTATAGTTTATAACATTCATCTGCTGTATAGTTTATAACATTCATCTGCACCATAGTTTATAACATTCATCTGCTGTATAGTTTATAACATTCATCTGCTGTATAGTTTATAACATTCATCTGCACCATAGTTTATAACATTCATCTGCTGTATAGTTTATAACATTCATCTGCTGTATAGTTTATAACATCCATCTGCTGTATAGTTTATAACATTCATCTGCTGTATAGTTTATAACATTCATCTGCACCATAGTTTATAACATTCATCTGCTGTATAGTTTATAACATTCATCTGCTGTATAGTTTATAACATTCATCTGCTGTATAGTTTATAACATTCATCTGCTGTATAGTTTATAACATTCATCTGCTGTATAGTTTATAACATCCATCTGCTGTATAGTTTATAACATCCATCTGCTGTATAGTTTATAACATTCATCTGCTGTATAGTTTATAACATCCATCTGCTGTATAGTTTATAACATTCATCTGCTGTATAGTTTATAACATCCATCTGCTGTATAGTTTATAACATTCATCTGCTGTATAGTTTATAACATTCATCTGCTGTATAGTTTATAACATTCATTTACTGTATAGTTTATAACATTCATCTGCTGTATAGTTTATAACATCCATCTGCTGTATAGTTTATAACATTCATCTGCTGTATAGTTTATAACATTCATCTGCTGTATAGTTTATAACATTCATCTGCTGTATAGTTTATAACATTCATCTGCTGTATAGTTTATAACATTCATCTGCTGTATAGTTTATAACATTCATCTGCTGTATAGTTTATAACATTCATCTGCACCATAGTTTATAACATTCATCTGCTGTATAGTTTATAACATTCATCTGCTGTATAGTTTATAACATTCATCTGCTGTATAGTTTATAACATTCATCTGCTGTATAGTTTATAACATTCATCTGCTGTATAGTTTATAACATCCATCTGCTGTATAGTTTATAACATCCATCTGCTGTATAGTTTATAACATTCATCTGCTGTATAGTTTATAACATCCATCTGCTGTATAGTTTATAACATTCATCTGCTGTATAGTTTATAACATCCATCTGCTGTATAGTTTATAACATTCATCTGCTGTATAGTTTATAACATTCATCTGCTGTATAGTTTATAACATTCATTTACTGTATAGTTTATAACATTCATCTGCTGTATAGTTTATAACATCCATCTGCTGTATAGTTTATAACATTCATCTGCTGTATAGTTTATAACATTCATCTGCTGTATAGTTTATAACATTCATCTGCTGTATAGTTTATAACATTCATCTGCTGTATAGTTTATAACATTCATCTGCTGTATAGTTTATAACATTCATCTGCTGTATAGTTTATAACATTCATTTACTGTATAGTTTATAACATTCATCTGCTGTATAGTTTATAACATTCATTTACTGTATAGTTTATAACATTCATCTGCACCATAGTTTATAACATTCATCTGCTGTATAGTTTATAACATTCATTTACTGTATAGTTTATAACATTCATCTGCACCATAGTTTATAACATTCATTTACTGTATAGTTTATAACATTCATCTGCTGTATAGTTTATAACATTCATCTGCTGTATAGTTTATAACATTCATCTGCTGTATAGTTTATAACATTCATCTGCTGTATAGTTTATAACATTCATCTGCTGTATAGTTTATAACATTCATCTGCTGTATAGTTTATAACATTCATCTGCTGTATAGTTTATAACATTCATCTGCTGTATAGTTTATAACATTCATCTGCTGTATAGTTTATAACATTCATCTGCTGTATAGTTTATAACATTCATTTACTGTATAGTTTATAACATTCATCTGCTGTATAGTTTATAACATTCATTTACTGTATAGTTTATAACATTCATCTGCACCATAGTTTATAACATTCATCTGCTGTATAGTTTATAACATTCATTTACTGTATAGTTTATAACATTCATCTGCACCATAGTTTATAACATTCATTTACTGTATAGTTTATAACATTCATCTGCACCATAGTTTATAACATTCATCTGCTGTATAGTTTATAACATTCATTTACTGTATAGTTTATAACATTCATCTGCTGTATAGTTTATAACATTCATCTGCTGTATAGTTTATAACATTCATCTGCTGTATAGTTTATAACATTCATCTGCTGT